>NW_026067892.1:4976893-5088417 GCF_014885135.2 Alexandromys fortis | reverse complement strand
TATGTCAGTCCTGACATACAGATCTCAGCTTCCCACCTAGGACATATTCTCCGAATGGGGAATGAGGGTATGTATATTATGTGCCCCAGAGAGACTGCGTACAACACCTTAAATGTCGCTCCTTAGGAAACGGTGTCAGCTACACTTTCCTTGGTTACTTCTAGAACTTACGGTGTGCCAGGAGGAGGATGGAGAAGATAAAACATCATTTAGATCTCTCAGGTTGGAAATCAGAGCCTTGGGAAACCTCTAGAAACACCGTGGGACCCTAGAGTTCTGTCCTGGGCTAGTTGATCTTACAGCCCTTTCCAATCCCTCTGAGGAGCAGCCTTTGTTGCTGTGGGTGTGTGAGGTCCCTTGCCTGTGGAGAGGTCCCTTCCCAGCCCTGCCCAGGTCTCACTGCCAACATTTTTGCTCTGCAAATGGCCCCACCTTCCCAGGGAGTTTCACAAGATGTTTACACCAGGGACGTGTTCGTTCCTGTCCTGCCACTAGAGAGGCAAAGTGGTGCTTTAACACACCCCTCACCACACAGCTGCACTTCTGAGGGATGGGGCGCATTGGCGTTCTTCAGCGCTCTTCCTCCTGATCCTTCTGGCTAGGGTTCAGGCATACCCTGGAGCGGTGGCCTCCGCAGAGCAAGCGGCTAATACAGCCGTGCCCTTCGGGCTCAGCACACCGTGTCTCGACTGCTAAGAATGTGGTCTTTGCTGTCACATGTCTGCCTTTGTGTCCTAGCACCACAGCTTTCCAGTCCTGTGACACGGGACAGATGACCTGGATGGGCTGTGTTATTAGTGGTTCACTCAGCCACGGTGTCACCTCTTAGGGCTGCGTGGGTTCTGACTAGCTAGCTTATGACACAGACAGCACAGTGCCTGCCTGGATGCTGTGGACATAAACAAACAGTGATATCCCTAAGTGTCATCCGCAGCCAGGAAAGGACAGAACATCTCCCACCCCAAGAAGGAGAGTTGTCAACTGGCCACACAGCTCCAGGCCCACCTACCTGTCCTAACACTTACATAGAGGGTGTCAACTCCTATAGAAAGCAGGAGGCGTCCCCCAGCAGCCCCCTAGATGGTCTTTGGCCGTATACAACTAGGCGTTTATTGCTTGACTACCGGCTGGCCGCCTCTGCAAAACCACAGGGAGGAAGGACTTCCCTTGGCGATCTTGAGGAGTGGGACCTGCTCCTTCCTCCGTATCCCAGCATGCACTTGGATGTGGGGCTGATCCAGGCAGGGCCTTCAGAATCGGAACTGAATCTGACTGAGGAGGAACTGACTGCTGGGAGCAGAAGAGAAGAACAAAACTTCTACTATTTTGCTTCTGGAATGAAGTGGGAGTTGTCAGAGGACAGGCTGGTGAGGGGCTTGGCAAGCGCCACCTCAAGAAAGTATGACCTTGGTCTTACTGTGTGGGCCCTGAAGAACTTTCTAGTGGGGTTTCTTTAAGGCCTGAGAATCTGGGTTTGGCTTGTGGCTAGGGGTTGATAAGGGGGGTTGAAGTATTTCAGTTCCCCTTCCGCAGAGAACTGCTCACCCCTCTGCTTTCATTATTGTTTTCTTGCCTATTTGAATGTGATCTCTCGAAAATTTGCAAGGATTTTAAGACACTCAGGAGACACCGTGGTCAGCTCCGATGCTGGTGTCTTCCCCATCTCCCTGGGACAGCTCCAGGACGGGCTGGAATCAGGCTCCCCAGCAGGTGCTGGACGTTTCTTTGCAATCCAGAGGAATAGATGCGTTGTCTTTTCCTTTTGTGAGACCGGATCTCATCTTGTTAAAAACGTGCTGGCCTTTAATTCCCTATGTAGTCAAGGATGACCCTGAACTTCTGATCCTCCTGCCTCTGTGTCCCAAATGCTGGGATAACAGGCGTGAGTCACACAGTTGGCTAACACAGTACCGGGGATTGAACCAAGGTTTTATCCATGCTAGGCAATCCCTCTAACAACAACAGAGCTTCATCTCTAGGCCCCGAAGGTGCATTCTTAAAACTCTCCAGCCAGCAAGAGGTTGGGTGAAAAGCAGGAACCACCCCCAGCTTGCAGAAGGGAAGATAAGACTGAGGTTCTTCAGAAGAGGCACCTTCAAAGGGCCCCCAGAAAAAAGGTGGAAGGAGATTTAGGCCAAACTGAGCTGCAGTCCCAAGCCCTTGTCTGGACTCATGTTCTAAGAGTTTGAACCACAGATGGCACAGTGCATGCTGCCTGCGGAAGATTCCTACTGGTGAGACCTGCTCTCTCCACCCCAGGAGCTGGAGGACTTACTTCCTGCCACTGTGGGTTGGCTGGCATTTTCTACAGAGACACGCAGTATGGCTCTCTGGGCTTGACTTTGTCCTTTGGCATCACTGGGTGGAGACTTACCCAAATGCTACACGGGTCACTAGCTCACTCCTTCAATTACCAAGTGGCATCTCTGGTGCACACACATCAGTGTGTTTACCCAGCCACCTGGCAAGGGGCACGTGGCCTATATCCAGCTTCGGGCTATTAGAAGTGATGCTGCCTTGTTTGTGTGCCAGTCTGGGTGGGGATGGTTTCATTTCTCTTGTGTGATATAGGTCAGAGGGCAACAGCTGGACGGTACGGCGTGGCAGCTGCCAACCTTATATGAAGCTGCCACACTGTCCTGCAGAGTAGCTGCACCAGCTCACATCCCTACGTGCCGTGTACCAAGTCTTTCATCTTTAGCCATGCTGTATTGTGTCTAGGGGTAGCAGCACCTTCTTGCGATTGCATTTCGTTTCTTTTGTCACCATATAATTCAGGCTGGCCTCAAACTTAGAACCCTCCTTCCTCAGCCTCCCCATTGCTGGTATTATGCAACCACACCCATTACCCCAGCCTCCTCGTTGCTGGCGTGCACCACCACACATGTCCCTTTTCACTGAGGACTTTTAAAATCATGTCATGGGGGGCTGGAGAGATGGCTCAGTGGTTAAGAGCATTGCCTGCTCTTCCAAAGGTCCTGAGTTCAATTCCCAGCAACCACATGGTGGCTCACAACCATCTAAAAAAATGAGATCTGGTTCCCTCTTCTGGCCTGCAGACATACACACAGAATATTGTATATATAATAAATAAATAAAATATTTAAAAAAAGTTGGTATTGACCAACAACGTTAAAAATAAAAATAAAATAAAATAAAATAAAATCATGTCATGGACCAACAGTCACCCTACTTTTCAGGTTTATTTCAATTTGTTTGCTACTTTTCCTCTCTGTGGTGCTAAGGTTTGACCCCCAACCTCATGCACGCCTTGCACATCCCTTCTCTGCTACTGGGCCACACCCCTTGCCAATATTTCATTGGGTTACCTGAACCCTTATTATTGAATTATTAGCGTTCTTTATATATTCATCATGTAAGTCTCTTTGTTTTTTTTTTTATTTGTTTGTATTTTTGTCTGTTTTTTTGTTTTGTTTTTGGTCTTTCAAGACAAGGTTTCTCTGTGTAACTTTGGAGACTGTCCAGGAACTCGCTCTGTAGACCAGGCTGGCCTCGAAATCACAGCTATCCGTCTGCCTCTGCCTCTGGAGTGCTGGGATTAAAGGCTTGAGCCCCCACCGCCTGGCTGTAAGTCTCTGTTATGTGGGTTTGTGTATATAAATACATTTGTAAGAAGAGAGAGAAAACAATCTTTGAATATGGGTCTTGCCTTTCATTTGGAAAGAGTTGAAGTTTTAGTAAATTTAACTTGTGCATTTTGACAAATTTTAATCCATCGTTTTTGTCCTGTGTCTCGTGCTCTTTGTATCTTGTCTGAGAAATCTGTCTATGCTGATGTTTTTAGAATATATGCATTTTTTTTATTTGTAGGCCCTTTGTATCTTCATATGAATTTCAGGAACATCTTGCCAGTGTCTGTCTTGAATTTAAATGTTTGAAAAAAGTGGTTTTCTTTCTTTCTTTCTTTCTTTCTTTCTTTCTTTCTTTCTTCTTTCGCTTTCTTTCATGTTTGGTGGAATTTGTCACTGGAGGCATTTCTTTGTAGGAGGCTTTAAAATTCAATTTAAGAAATACATCTAGAGCTATTCAGAGTTTCAATCTCATTTCCGAGTAAGCTGTGGGAACTGGAGGGTAGGAGGGTAGGGGCTGTGAGGTTCACCGGCTCTTATCGTATTTTCTAGGACGACACTCCTGTAAGATTTGTTTCTATGACCACCCCAAGGATAATAGTGAAAAACATTTAAAACCCACCAGATGATGTCGTCAAAAGGGCATGGCGCCAAACTCAACAAGGTCTACCCCTCCTGACCCCAGCTGGACACAAAGGCTGGGCATTTATCCATGTGGTTTCTGGATCCTCCAGCTATAAGTAGAGTGCACACACACACACCTCACACTAGGCAGAACTCCAGCCCGCTCCTGCCAGCCAGGAGGCCATAGCAACAGGTGCCCAGCTGCTTGAGGACAGGCCATAGCAGGCCCAGCACAATGATGTCTGGGGAATGCCTGGAACACGTGAGCTGTGCTGTGTGTCATTATGTAGCTTGCCCCGTGACACACTTGATCTGGCTCGTGCTAAGTACATCAGTTCTGATAGGGAAGGATAGGTCCAGGAGCTTGGGGTCTGGGCTTAGCAGTTAGGCCTTGCAGCTGAACTTTGTTCCCGGCCCCAGCCAGAGATGCTATGCACTTGCCACCTTTGAGAGACCTCACTCAGTCAGACACCTGGGGCTCCTAGGAACTCTACCCACCTTCACCTAGGCCCAGAGCTGCAGGCAGGCCGTGCTGAGCAATGCTCTTAAGACATTTCATGGGCGAGCTCACCCTTAGCATGGGTATAATTTTTTTTTTTTAAATTTTCGAGACAGGGTTTCTCCGTAGCTTTTGGTTCCTGTCCTGGAACTAGCTCTTCTAGACCAGGCTGGCCTCGAACTCACAGAGATCCATCTGCCTCTGCCTCCCGAGTGCTGAATTAAAGGTGTGCGCCACCACCGCCCAGCTAGGTATAATTATTTTTTTTTTTTTCTGAAACAGCGTGACAGCCCATAGTCCCTGCTGCCTGAGTCACACGGCGACCATTGCCTCTCACAGGCATGGCTGGCTATCGAGTACTCAGGAGTCGCACTGTCCCCAGCTCTCCAGGCCCAGATGGAATGAATATTCCAGGGCCTGAGGCACAACATGGCGACGGAGATGCTGCCCTGCTCAGAGCCTCTGCCCAGAGCCCTAGGGTGAGAAGTGGTTTCTAGATTTAGATTAGGCCCATCATGGGCACACAGAAGTGACGAGCTGGCAAAGGGGGACTCGGATACAGGTGACAATGGCAGCTGGAAGTGCCCTTTGTGAGAGTTGAAGGCCGAGTCCCACGGGGGAGGGGGCCCATCTCAGCGGTGCCACCCCCCGAGAAGAAGGAGATGGACTCCTGAGTTTCACTGGGGTCAAGGCTGACCACTCACTACTGCGGGTTAGCCGTGATCAGTAGCAGGTGGCCAGAACAAGCTGGAGGGTGGCCCCGCATGCAGGGATGAGTGTTGTCTACTCAACCCATCACCTGTGTGAGGACACAGCCTCAGGCAACTACCTGTGCCTTGAGCCAGGTTGTTTGTTACCCCAAACCTTGTCACTCGGCCCTGGTGTCTCACGTGTGTGAGCTGCACACACAGAGGTCCCCCCCCCCTTTGTTCCGTGCCCATAGCCTACAGTTCTCACCCCACAGAGCTTCTGACCTCATTTCTGCCCCCAAAGGGCTCTCGAAGCCTTGTCCACTGCTTCCGGAGTCCAATAGCCAGGTTCTCCCCCACATCTGAAACTGCATACCCAGAGGCCTGACCGCTAAGCCATGGACACTGTGACCATGTCATCAATGCCACTGTCTCTCTAGTCCCTGGTACCCTCCACCTTGAGGTTCTCATGGCTGGCCACTGTTTTAGGTCAGAAGCAGGCTTCCTCCCTGCCTGTTCCTGAGGCAGGACCTGAGTGTGTCTTTGTTACCTGTCCGTTCTCTGGGAGAAAATGTCCCGCGATACAATGGGTCCGAGGGGCAGGAATCCTGGAACTGGAAACATTCGGGCCCCTCCACTCCTTCATGGGTTATCTCTCGCCTCCTGCCATAACGACCCATATGAGCTCCTTGTGGAGATGGGGAAACTGAGGCCTCAGAACTTGGCAAGGGAGCACAAAAAGACCACTTCTAGAGGCTGAGCCGCTGTCTGGCTTCTGCAGGCCAAAAGGGCTGACCACTCTTTTGCTGTAGCCATGGGTTCGCCTAATTGTGCCCCCAGCCCTCCTGCTTGCCCTAATTGAGAAGAAACCTGAGGTGGAAGCCCTCGCTCATGCAAAAGAACACAGGGCAGAACTCTCTCCTGGGTCTCAAGGCGCTGTGACGTGCGGAGCTCACGGCCCTGAGTACAGCAGACTCCTGGTGTTCTTGATCTTTCTACTCAGGGAGCCTTCCTGTGTCCAAACCCTGCCGGGGACGGCAGAGCTTGATGTATCTGGTGTCTCTGAAAGACGGTGGCTGTGTGAACAGATGCATAGAGACGAGGCTCTGTGAAGGTGGAGACAGAGAGTGGTGACTCTGACACCAGCCAAGGACCACTGTGGGCCACCAGAAAATGGACGAGAAGACAAAAGAGAGCCTTCTCTGGGGCCACTGGAGGAGCACAGCCTGCCTTCCGGGGAAGACGGTGAAGGGACATGCCTTGTTTTCGGACATTGGACTTCTAGAACTCAGTGAAATGGATCTCTGTGACAGTAAGCTACTGAGTTTGTGGTAACTTGATTCAGGAGGCTCCCGCAGAGGCTCAAACCCCGGCTTTTCTGGCATGAAAAAATCTGCACCTACAACACAGAGACAACAGGTGTGGGATTCCAGCGGCCCGCTGGCCCTGACTATGGTCTGGGGACCCAAGTGCGCTATGCCCTCTCTGGTGAAGTCAGACTTCAGGGTCCTTATTTGTAAAGAGGAAATATTTTCCGGGTGGAGAGGCTTCTTCCTCCTTCCCCACACTGTTGTGTTTCTGCTTTGAGACAGACTTCTGCTGCCAGAGAGACATTCTTAAACAAACACACCCTCCTTGTTGGAGGAGACAAAGGCAGATGGAGCAACAGAGTGACTACCACCCACCTCCCTCCCTGTGCCCTGCTGTTTCTCCTGGGGCCGGGGCCAGGGCCAGAGAGCTCCGTGTCTGTGGAAATGACTGCTTTACTCTTAAGTTCCCAAGGCTGAACTTCGGAATAGAGTGGCTTGCCTCAGCGTGCAACCCCATTGTAGGCCTCCCCTGCCCCTCTGCAGTCTGCAGCCTCCAGCTCTGCCTTCCTGAGGGCAGGGCAGAATTGCACTGCCCCACTGGCAGAAAGACTGTCTGTCCCTCCTGTGCAGGACCCAGCCTCACCCCAGGAAATAGTGCCTGCTGAGGAGGGTCCCCAGCCTTGCTACAGTGATAGAATGGTAGCTCTGAAATTTTGACCCTAAGTCAGAGGGCACACAGGTCAGCGCAGGCTAGGACGGTAGTCCTGGGGTAAGGCCCGGTCAGAAGGAGGGACAGAGTGAAAGGGAGGTTTCTGGAGTCCCAGGAAGAGTTGGAATGGTGGGTAGGAAACCTAGGTAGAGCCTACTCCATCCAGTCATAGGAGTAGGTGGCGACATTCGGGTCCAGCAAGTCAGGCCAGCGGCAGAGTACAGAGCTGGTGAGTCCCGGGGGCGGGCGGGCAAGGAAACCCTAGCCACTGTATGCAAAGCCATTGAGTCTTGAGCTTGGGGAGTGGCCAGTGCTGCATGGTAGGATGTGAGTTCCTAGCCGCTGTGTGTGGGACCAGTGGCAGGAGCAGGGAGGCATGTGGTTTACTTGCACTGTGCTGGGTACTGATCCTGAGTCTCAAACCCTCTCTCCTCTTCCTCCCATCAGCTGAAGACCAGGTTCCATTGACACTTCCTGGTCTTGCTGGCTGTGCTGTGTGCTCTGTGGAGTCTCCAGCTAGCTACCTGGGCGAGCCAGTCAATGGAAATCTATCTCAATATTCTCTGCAGCTCCGAGTCTTAGATGTCCCCATCTTTCCAGCACAAAGGGCCGGGCTAGCTGGCAGCTGTACCCCAGATGGCCTTGGGTCTGGAGGTTGGGGAGGTGTGACTGTGGCGCACCTCCGCAGCCCCCACGGAGGGCTGGGGGCCCTGAAGCTCTGTGCCCCATTTCCTTCCTGTCTGTGGTCGGAAGCACCTCTCCTGAACTCTCATTTAGGAGATAGACCTCCAGAGTACCTCCCATGCCTCTGGGCAGAGGGTACCGGTGCCCTACTGGGGAAAGGGAAATGGAAGCAGAAGAGAGAAGTGGTTTGCCACAAACTGTCCGCGGCAGAGGGTACAAGACACAAGGGTGGTAGATACATTTCCGGGTTGCTGTTGTGTTCCCAAAACCTTGGAGGCCCCTCTCTGCCCTTGAGGGGAACCTGCTTAGGATCCCGACTTGTTGGCCGCTCTCGGACAGCATCTTTGCCTTCCACTTTCCTGTTGCCTGAGCTGGGCCTCTTAGGCCTCACAGTATGAGATCCACCCTCTGGACACTCAGCCTTTTGTGGCTTGAAGGCCTATCGTCAGCTATTTGTGGGTGGCCAACAGTATACACGACCCAGGCAGATGGGAGAAGCCTGGCCCCCGAGTGGTGACAGGGTTGTAATGAAGGGAACCGGCTCAGCAGGCCCAGCAGTCACGGTGCTGAGTGCTCGGTGGCACCAGAGGGTCCCCAGAGCTCATCGGAAGGTCTCTGGCTGCTGCTGCCGCCTGCAGCTCCCCAGTTTGCTGCTCTGCTGCAGAGTTCAGAGCTGTCCTAAAGCTACTACCAGTCTGGCTGTCAACAAGGGGGTTCTGAACCCCCGCAGGGAGTACCTTCAATGCAGGTCTCCATTCACAGGCCCTGCAGTGCCCCGGGAAAGCCAGAGGCTGGCCATGGGTGGGATCAGCGAAAAGCAGAAGCGGTGTATTGTGTGGCCGCCGGCACATGCTTGGCTGCCACCACCGGTAGCATGCAGGTCCCAGCAGCCCCTGCTCTCAGGAGACTCCTGGGCCTGGGAGGGGGTTGCCTAGAGCATCCGGGGAACCCAGTCACCACTGGGCATCTTAGAGAGGCATGCATTTACACTGACTTGCACACACTCACGTGCACTCATAAGAACCTGGGCACACACCGCAGGCAGACAGCGGTCTTCCGTCTTGTTCTGACTTGCTCACCACAACAGGGTGGAAAAGCAAATGTTTTTGTCCCTGTGCTGTGGAGGAAGCTGAAGCTCAGGCACAGAGGAGTGACTCAGAGCAGATCATCCAGCCTGCCAGGCGAGGTTGGCCATGTGACCCCAGGTCAGGTGCCTCAGAGCTGGGGAGGGCCAGCCTCTGGGGGAACAAAGGCAAGAAGGGCTCCTTTCCTTTTAGTGGTCAGTATGAACCTGGGGTAGAGGTGACCCGGAGGACTCCACGGGGAGAGGGGACCACAGAGGAGAAGGTGGCTTTAGGAGGGAGGTGATCATGGGGGTGGGGTGCCCATAGGAAGTGGGGTGATTAGCAGGGCAAAGCTATCTGTAGATGGCTGTCCCCAGGGCAGGATGGGGTACACCCTATGTTCTACCTGCATAAAGATCCTGCGTGCCAAGCAGTCGAGACAAATATTTCTGTGGGCACAGACAACCCGCAGCTGTTTGAGGCCACCTGACTTCCATGGCCTGGAACCTTAGCCTCCAGGCCCTTGGCTTTACCCTTGGCCCTTTACCATACCTGGTGGTTTATGTACCTGTGGTTCAGTGCTCCTCCACGCCCCCCCCCCATCCCGATGACACAAAAGAACCCTAGTTGCAGCCATAACCTACCCAGTTGCTGAGGGCGCAGCTGTGCTGAGGGGTGTGTTTATGATAATGGTTGCTAGCTAGCAAGGCTCCACCGCTCTGTGGGAAGCTGGCTGGGGCTTGTGTGGACCCAGATGGCTGAAGGAAGCAGCTCAGTTCAGAGACCAGTGTGGGCTTTCTCTTCTCACTCAGTGGTATCCTGCATGTCCAGGCAAAAGGTGCTTTGAATTAAAACTGGTTCCTGCAGCTTAGGTGTCCTCAGCTCTGTCACAAAGCCTGCTTGTGAGAGGCCCCTGGGGGGAAACTGGGTAGCAGAGGTTCTGGGGAGGGCAGCTTCCTGCTCAGCCAGGGGCTGGGAGGAATTTGCTAGCAAGATCTAGTTTCTGGATCGGTCCAAGTTTGATTTGGACACAACGTCCACCCTTGGTACCCATCTCTCAGTCTTCCCTCCTGGGCTCCTGAGCCAGGATTGGGCTGTGGACCAGAGGGAAAGAGCTGGGAAGGGGGACAGCTGATTTCAAACACATGCTATCAGTGACAAACCAGCCTAGGTCTGAAGGAAGCTGCACCATCCTCTTCCCCAGCTCTTTTTAGACTGCGGGATGAACTTTGGGCTGTGGCCTTTGGTTTAAGGACATCAGTAGGCCTGGTGGAGAAGGCTTGTAATGGGAGCCACATTAATACTGTACTGAGGGTTAGAGTAGCTTTCTTAAGCCATGACTAGCTCCCAGGACAGCCTGATGCCATGGGGAAGGTCTCTGGAATGTCTTGGGGCTCTCAGCAGGGCCTCCTCATCCCTGGGTGTAAAACAACCCCAGGAAGCCTTCCTTGTTAGGTGTCAGTGCTCCATGCTTAAGCACCGCCCCCTGCTCAGCGCTTAGGCACCGCCCCCTGCTCAGTGCCTAGGCACCTACCCCCTTGAGAGGCTTCTCATGGAGATACTGAGGTGGCAGCCTGGGGACATGCAAAGCTGTAGAGCGTGAAGACTCTTGAGTGGTCTTCCAGATCTCTGCTCTTTTCCTCCTGGAGGTCTGGAAGGTAGTAGACTCAGTTTTGCAGCATGAACAAAAGGTGGGCTTCCTGCCTTAGGCCTTTCCCGTGGTTTTTAGTAATCTTTCAATCAAGAGTTGTGGCCTGGCTGGGTGGATGACTCAGGCTGTAAAGCCCTTGCTATGTACAAGAGCCTGAGTCGGATCTCCATGCATTGAAAAGCTGGGCATGGTAGCATGAAGCTGTAATTCCAGCTCTAGGGAGGCAGAGACCGGGGACCCCCCGGGGCTTGTTGACCTAACTGGTTTAGCTGAATTAGCATGGTCCAGGTTTAGTGAGAGACCTTGTCTCAAAAAATAAGGTGCAGAACGATTTAGCCAGACACCCAGTGCCAACCTCTGTCCTCCATACTTCTCCCTCCCACACACATGTGAATAAGCTATAGCTTACAAAGTCCGTGCTTGAAACTCTCAGACAGCAGGTTTGAAGGATCCCTGGACACTAATAGCTATGATCACCACAGCCAGCCTGGACAGAAGGGCAGAATCTTGAGACCCTGATTTGGATTCCTGGATCCATTCGCACCTGAAGTTCTGGTCTTGGTGAAGCTATTTAGCCAGTTACTCCTCTTTAGACTGTGCCTTGTTGTCCCCACAGCACAGGAGCCAGCCCAGGCAGACCATGTGGGCTAAGGGGAAATGTCTTCCCAGCATGCACCACAGTAGGCGAAGCACACCACTCCCTAGGGTGAACAAGACAATGAATTTTGTTCCTGATGAGTGGTAGGATTCTTCTTTCGGGTCCCCCCAGTTCTACACAAGCTATTGAGCCAGCCTGCTGTCCAAATGTCGGGCTACAGTGACAGAAATGGCCATGGTGTGCCAAGCCCGACTCACTGCTAACTACTGAGAGCAGCAAGAACCCCAAGTATGCTATGTGCACAGGTTGGCTCATGTTGTCTCTCTGCAATGCCCTTCGTACCCCTCTTCATTCTCCATGTACCCTCAAAACGCAGACAAACATAGCAATTTGACCTTCATGCAGCTCAAATGAGGTCAAGAGCAGCCAGCCATGCTGAGGATAGCACAGGGCCACTGTATTTTGGGGTAGCCATGACCAGTCAAGCTTCTTCCTTAACTACCCTTGGGGAAGAATCCCCTTAGCATCTGGTCTCTGTGTGTGTACACACATGCACATGTTTATCTGTGTGTGCAAGAACCTGTGTAGGTGAAGATGCTTGTACCTATAGAGGTCAGAGATCAACCTTGGATGTCCTGCTCCTTAGGCACAATCCGCCATGGTATTTGAGATAGATCTCTCACTGGCCTGGAATTTACCAACATGGATGACCGATGAGCAGAGGGCTCTAGGGTTCCACCTGTCTTTTCCTCCCCAGGACTGGGATCACAAGCATACAATACTATATCCTTTTTTGTTGCTGGTCTGTGTGATCATGATGGCCGCCACCAGGTCACACATGACACTGCTTTCCATCTTGCTTCTTCTTGGATCTCTTTGCCAAGGGAAGTTATTCCGTTTTGTGAGAAGACCCAATCCACCCTATGGAGATAGCACGCACCAATGGCAGGGGCTTACCCACCATCACCAGCCACGATAGGCTGAAGCTTCCGGCCTCCAGCTGTGTGAGACCCTTCATAGGAATGGATTCCCAGCCCAGTCACATGCAGCTCTGGCTAACTTCTCAGTTACAAGTTCATGGTAGCCACTGAGCATGCGGGCTCATTGTGCCGGGGCTTCCAAACTCAGCACTGAAGCCCATAGGTTTTGAGGTGGTTTGCTATACCATGATAGAGCCAGCCCCCACCCAACCTCTCTATCCCATATGTTCTGCCATTGTGTGGAGGAAGGGCAGTAGTGTTTGCCAAGTATCTACTTGTCTTTTTTCCACACTCCTTAACCTCCCTTGTGACTAGATTGGGATCACGTGACCAGCCAGGGCCAATGAGCATAGGGGCAGGAGTAATACATGTATGTGCCTTCTTGCCAAAATATTCCTGGGCTGTAGGCCACACTGCAATCTTCTACACCTGCCGTGGGCCTCTGGAAAGTCTGTCTGTGGAGCAGCATCACAAATAGGGGGATCAGGATCCCCCAGTGCAGGGAAAACTGACCTCTCCATATGGCCCTTTGGAGTGCCTTGTTGTTGGGAGCAGTGAGACCCCAGATCCTGAATTTCTTGTAATCCCCTGATCTGAGTGCCTACAGCTGCTCTGAGCACGAGACCTTCAGGAGTTCCTGATGGCAGGAGAGTGGTTTCTGGTGGGTTTGACTGGGGCCTGGCTATCTCTATATAATCTGCCCCTGAACACAATAAAAGGGGGCATTCTTGGGGAATTCAAGGATGACCGGTGTCGCTGTCTCTCTGTCTGTGTGTGTCTGTGTATTTCAACCTCCAGCCCTCTGCCCAAAGCTCGGTAACTGGGTGCCAGCGCACAGAGCGCAGTCACGGGGGCACTGTGCACAGCACCTTGTGACAGCGTGGAAGTTTTGAGGTGCTGGTTACTGAATCATTCCCAGACTGTCCGGACTAATCCACAGCAGGTTCCCAGGGTCACCAAAGCCCACATGTGCATGAGGTTCACAGGGGGTGTTCCATCAGGAAAGCAGGCTCAGACAGACCCAAGAGTCATCTAAGAAGCCAACCCAGACTCTAGGAAGAAGGCTGGCTGTGCCAGCGAGCTGTTCCATCCCTGTGTGGTGATGGGCGGGCTGTGCGCACGCACGAGGCAGGAGACTGGTGAATAAGGCGGGAGCAGACACTTGGTCTCCTGACCGGCCTCGTGCACTCAGGAGGGAAGGCGGTGGCCTCAGCATCCCCCACAGGGGCAAGAGGTATTCTCTCCAGCAGCTGACTCTGTTCTAAGGGGTGCTTAGAGACCCAGAATTCCAGGCCAAGCCCCTGTTGGAGACGTTATTCCAGGTCAGTCTGCAGTGAGCTCCTGTGTGCCTGGGAGCTCTGACCTCCGGCGCTGACTTCTTACTAGCCAGACCGTGAAGACAGACAGTAGTGAGCCCCCACTCAATGACTTCCTCTGTGCCCAGCCAACAGGAAAGCCCCAGACAGGAGGGGTAAAGTTGGGATGCGGTGGTTCATTTAATGGGTTGTTTGGGCTAGACTGTAGTACCCAGTGATCAGTCAGCTGTTGTTTGGGAAGGTATTTGCCAGATGTGTTTCTCACCTACTATCAGTCAACTTGGTAAAGAGGATGATGACCACCCCCCCCCCGGGTTTAGCTTGGCATGGCTCTGTCAGCAGAGACCCTAAGAGCAAACCCCAGACTTCTCCTAGGAATTTTGCCTAAAGACTTCTGCCGTCTCCAGCTCACCATCCTGCTCTCAACCTGTCCTTCAGATAAAGAGATCTCCCTTCTATCACTCAGGTGTGTGTTCTGTCCTATGTGTCAGCAATGTGGCAGCCACACACCCAGCCAACCAGCCAACCCGGGACTGGGACTGCTGTGGCCACATATGCAGACTTTGTTTCCTCATAATCATCCTGAACCCTGCAAGCTGATGACATGTGACACCGTGTGGGACGGCACGTGTGGATCATGAGCAAACCTTGCCATTTCGCATATATGACTTGGGCACCAGCTGGTTGAGTCCGAGTATGTGAACCCACTCACAGATGGGGAGGGCCACCCAAGGCCCGTGGTTCATTCTCTGGAGGTCCCTGCATTTCGTCTGTGCTCCCTGGGGGTGAGGACTTGCCAGTGTCCTCTCACTAGGAACCATAGCTGCTGTCAGGCACTCCAACTACTGGTGTCTGAGGCTCACAGGTCAGCACTGTCCTTTCTCAGACCTGACTCCACAGCTACCACGACCACACTTGAGGTAGCCCAAGTCCTACATGTGGGCTCCCTAAGACCAGCTACTCAGTGACCCCGTGTGAACAGAACAGCAGTTCCTTGCCTGTTCCCTCTGCAGTCCGGTTTCCCTCACAGGTCAGCTGCCATGGAGGGACTTCCCAGACCTTTGGAAGCTGTTGACGTCTGGAAACAACACCACTCTCCCTCTGCTGTCCCAGCGACTTTTAATCAAGAGATCCAACCAGAACCTTAGAAACACATCTTGGCTTTCTTCCCATTAAAGGCAGCTCTCCATAGCAGCTGGAATCACAGGAGGAAACAGGAAATTCAGGACGGTTCCTCCCGGAGGAGAGCTGAGGCTTCTACTGGGTGTGGCATGGGATGTATGAGGGCAGGGGTTTCTGTCCCGGGCCCTGGGGACCGTGTCCATATCCAAATTGGGATGAAGCCAACCCAGCTCTGACCTGGGAAAGCCCCTGGGGGACTTTCCTCTCACATCCTGGCATGTGTTTCCTGGGGGAGGAAGTCCATAGTCTCTTCCTAGAGGGATTCCCCTTCCTGGGGACACCTCATCCACCTCCACAGACCAGTCACTATGGAGACTGTTTTGCGGAGGCGGGGCAGGTTCCTCCTACCTTCCCTAGGCCCTGGAGCCAGTTTGGGGTTAGGGCTGAGGGCAGGGCATAGGGCATTCTGACTCCCTGAGAAGTTCTGGGTTTGCTCATCATGAATTGTGTCTTTGTTCTGATATTGAATAATATGGTGCTAAAATATTGTTGATCTTGATTAGTGAGGCTTTAGTGACCTCTTACATTTTGCCCCACACAATTGCCTGGTCTCTCCTTGCCTTCTGAGACAAGGTAGGGCAGGGAGTGGGATCTGTGGCATTCACCCTGAATAACCTTGGGGTGTCTATGTCACTTCATGGCTACCGGGGACAAGGACATGGATTATCTCAAAGCCTCATCCGGACTGTGCTTGATGGTGTCAAGGTGGGTTCCAAACCCCACTGAGATCAACACTAGGTAGTCCCCCCTCCATCAGCTCAGTAAGCACTACAAGGGACCTGACCTGTATAGCAGGCTGGGACAGCTTGGTGGCTGGCTCAGCAGCTGCAGGACAGAAATGGGCTCCCAGGTCTGTTTCTGTCACAGACAGCATTTCTGTGGCAGGAGAAGACTGGAGGCCAGGTTATACCCTCACAGAGGAAACCTGGGCCTAGCTTGGGTAAAGGTCCAGACTATCATTTGGAAGGTCCTTAGGGCAGCATCCCAATTTGGTCCCAGGTCCCTCATCAAGAAAGCCGTGTGTTGCGGAGATCCACAGCCAAACATTGGGTGGAACTCAGAGAATCCCTATGGAAGAGACAGAGGAAGAATTATAGGAGCCAGAGGGGTCAAGGCCCCCACAAGAAAACCCACAGAATCAACTAACCTGGGCTCATAGGGGCTCACAGAGACTGAACCAACAACCAGGGAGCCTGCATGAGACTGACCTAGGCCCTTTACATACATATTACAGTTGTGTAATGTGAGACTCCTAACCATGGGAACAGGGGCTGTCTCTGACTCTGGTGCCTGCTTTTGGGCCCCTTCCTTTCTACCGGATTGCCTCCTCCAGCCTTAATAGAAGAGGAGGAGCCAGGTCTCACTACAGTTCGATATACCATGGCTGGTTGATATCCATGGGATACCCTTCTGTATCTGAAGAGAAACAGTGGAGGAGGAGTGGGTGGAGGGTGAGGGGGAGAGGGAAGGTGGGAGGAGAGGAATTGGAAAGAAGAGAGGAAGGGGAAATTTTAGTTAGGACGTAAAAAAAAAAAAAAAAAAAAAAAAAAAGAGAGAGAGAGAGAGAGAGAGAGAGAGAGAGAGAGAGAGAGAGAGAGAGAGAGAGAGAGTCTTATAGTCTTATTGGAGACCTCCCCATTCCACCAGCTGTCTTCATGTGATAGTCTCAAGGTACCTGGAGGACACTCTCCCATCTTACCAGGATGCAACCCCCACAGCCTGGCCTAGCCTGCAGAATCCTCATCCGGGAGGCCCATCTCTCCTCAGCTTAACTCCCTCAGACAGGAAAGCCCCTGGCAGGGCCCTAGCAGAACCAGGCTCCAGGCCAACAGAGCTAGCTGGGGTGGGCGGGGGTGGGGCTTGTGCATGCACACACCACAACACACAAGCTCCAGAGACAGACAAACGTCACTCACAACCAGGAGCACACACCATAGACACACGCCACAGACATAAACATCACAGACGTACAAATTCTATACACACCCACACCCACACACCAGGGAAACAGACACCATGACAGTTACACAAATACAACCCCCCCACAGCACATTCACACCCTAGCAGACCTACTTGCACACTGAACATGCACCAGATACACATGCACACACATCCACACACACACACACAAGCCCCGCACACCGATACCCACAAGGTCACAGCTTATGACTTCTGCACAGCACACCCAGCACGGGCTTTTGTCTGCAGCCCTGTACACACAGCTGTGTCACGCTTCCACAATCTCATCCTGGGCCCAGGTGGCCTTGCTCTCTTCCTTGGTGCTGCAGGGCTCTCGGAGGGAGGGGCAGTGTCCAGCTCTTCACAGAAGACCCCAGGGTATGTGCCAGGCATTGCTGGGGCGCTTGGGGGGACAGTAGCTGTGAGTATTCAGGCATCTGTACTGACTTGACCTTGGGGTATACGGTCTCAGCTGTAGCCGCTAAGAGCACCACCTGTGCACATTCTCTATGACCCCTTTTTAAAGGGCCCTGCACACCGTCCATCTGCTGACTCTCTCTCTGTCTCTCTCTTCTCTTCTGCTGCTCCTGGCCCCAGAGGCTGGTCTTACCCCCTCCCCTTTCCTAATAAAAACCCCTCCACATGAACTCTGTCACAAGGCATCTTTTTCTCATGGCTTTTTTTTTTTTTTTTTTAGATTACAACCATAGCAAGTGGGTACAGGCAGACTCGCTGAGGGCTCCTTTCACATCAGGAAAAGACAAAACCCCTGCTGAGCCCAGAGAGGCCAGGCACTCAACCTAAAATACACAGCATAGGAAGTCCTTTGGCACACTCTACAGCTGGCCTTGGGTCTTCCTTGTCATGGGCTGGATAGTCAGCTAAGTTAGAACCAGATTGAACTGGAGCCAAATTTTCCTGTTCACTCAGGGTCCTTCCTGCTTCCCAGTGCTACACCGGGAAGGGAGTGGGTGCCCTGTCTGTATGGCTGAGGGTTACCCTACAACCAGCCGGTTCCTCTTCCCCATCTTCCAGACCATTTAGTAGAGGCCTGGGGCCCATGTCTCACCCTCCCAGAAGGCCCCAGTAGTCCCTCTCGGCTTCCCACACAGCCTCAGCTATGTTATTCTGAGTCTTTCCTTTCTGGCCTCTTCTAACCTCTCCTTTCCCACCTGTTACCCGTCCGTCGCACTCACAGCCTCCCTGACATCTCAGGGAGGTGTTCTTTTCTCTCCCAGTGGACACAGTTATGCCCTCTCTACCCGTGGACTTGTCCCCTCCTCCACTGAAGGAGGTCACACTGATAACGGGGCTAGCACGTGTGAAATCTGCATTGTTTTCCGCTGTGGTCCACGATAGCTGGGTTGCATGTGGACATCAAAACCTCATGGATCTGATATGCATGTGGCTGGGCTCAGAAAAAAAAATGAAACTGGAAACAATTATAAAAAATAAGGACTTTTCCAAATGGATCAAAGACCTCAACAAAAGCCAACCACACTGAACCTCACAGAAGAGAAAGTGGGAAGTACACTTGAACACATTGACACAGAGAACCACTTCCTAAATATAACTCCAGTAGCATAGACACCGAGAGAAACAATTAATAAATGGGACCTCCTGAAACTGAGAAGCTTCTGTAAAGCAAATCACACAGTCAACAAGACAAAACAGCAGCCTACAGAATGGGAAAAGATCTTCACTAACTGCACATCAGACAAAGGTTTGATCTCCAAAATATACAAAGAACTTAATAAATTGGTCACCAAAGAACAAATAATCAAATTTTTAAAATGGGGTACAGACCTAAGCAGAGAACTCTCAACAGAGAAATCTAAAATGGCTGAAAGACACTTAAGGAAATGTTTAACATCCTTAGTCATCAGAGAAATGCAAATCAAAACAACTCTGAGATTCCATCTTACACCTGTAAAAATGGCCAAGATCGAAAACACTGGTGACAATTTATGCTGGAGAGGTTGTGGGGTAAAGGGAACACTCCTGCATTGCTGGTGGAAGTGCAAGCTGGTTCAGCCTCTTTGGATGTCAGTGTGGCGATTTCTCAGAAAATTAGGAAACAACCTTCCTCAAGACCCAGCAATATCACTTTTGGGTATATACCCAAAGGATGCTCAATCGTGCCATAAGGACATGTATTCAACTATGTTCATAGCAGCTTTGTTTGTCATAGCCAGAACCTGGAAACAACCTAAATGTCCCTCGACCAAAGAATGGATAAGGAAAATGTGGTCCATTTACACAATGGAGTACTACACAGCAGAAAAAATAATGACATCTTGAAATTTGCAGGTAAATGGATGGAGCTAGAAAACACATTTTGAGTGAGGTAACCCAGACCCAGAAAGACAAATATACTATGTACTCACTCATAAGTGGCTTTTGGACATAAAACAAAGAAAAATCAGCCTACAATTCACAATCCCAGAGAACCTAGACAACAGTGAGGACCCTAAGAGAGACACACATGGATCTAATCTACATGGGAAGTAGAAATAGACAAGATCTCCTGAGTAAATTGGGAGCATGGGGACCATGGGAGAGGGTAGAGGGGAGGGGAGATAAAGGAAGGGGAGTGGAGAAAAATGTAATAGCTCAATAAAAACAATAAAAACTGACTTTTACCAGCTCCTACCATCACTGTCAGCCCATCAGTATAAATCAGTACGTGTTGGAGCAGGATTGGGATAGAATGTTTAATTTCTCAAACTGCTGTTTGGGTTGCTGATTTGAGTTCTGTGAAATATTTTTAAGCAAATTTTGGAATCAGGACAGGTTTTCCAGCGGTGCCTAAAAATGGTCTTAAACATGCCCCTGCCGTTCTGTTCTACATGTCTCTGTGAGGCAGTGCCCTAAGTACTGATGGTCATCAAATACAAATATCGACCAACTCCTAAAACCACTGAAGAAGCCCCGAATCCTGCAGAACCAGATATTCTGCCACGTTTCGTGTATTGTGTAACAGTAAACACACATTTGTCTCAGTGTGCAAATCTGCTTCTTGTCTTTAACGATTAGTCAGATCAACAGCAAGGAATTACTTGAAAATATATTTCTATATGGCTTATTCTCAGTAAGCGTTTGATTTCTGTACCCATTTTCAACGCCCCATAACTGGAGATCACATGAAAATTTCTCCAATGGGAAAGAGTCTACCTTTCCCTAAAGACCTACACTTTAGGGGAGGTACTTTTTACCATGAGAACCTGGTCCCTGTCCCTAGCCCAGACAGCACCTCTAGACCCGCCTATCTGGGGTCACCATTGAGAGAGACTTTGCTCTGTTTTGGCTCTGCACATCCTGTCTCTCCCTCCCCTGGAGGCTTCCTGCCTAGGTGGGGACATCCAGTAGGGCAGATGCAGTCCCAGCTGGGCAGTTAGGCCTTCGGGGCAGTCGTGTTCTGCCGGCCTGGAGGCAATGCCACCATGTTGCGCTGTGGTCCCCAATCTGACCAGGGCCAGAGCCAGTTCTTCCCAGGAGATCAATGTCCACCTTGCTCTCCAAACATCTACACAGGCTCGCTGTTGTAGACAGTGTCTTTGCTCTGCCTTGTGGCTCCGGTGGCCATCTGTGATGACCACACGGGCCAGGTCTGAAGACAATCCCTGAGACACAGGGTGCTTCACAGCCCCTCAGGGACTATGGTAGAAGACAGAACAGAGGTGGCAGGCTTCCTGGAGGAGGTGGTATTGGCAGTGTGGTAGGGAAGAACACAGACTTGCTCAGGCGAAGATGTCTGAGGGCAGGAAGGGTTTAGAGTGAAGCTTGGGAAACACAAGCGCCTGGAGGCTAGGAACCAGACCAGAGGCTTGCTCCTCTCCTCCACCTTCTGATGAAATGGTCAGAAAGCTCTTACCAGAGGCCGGAACCCTGACCGTGACCAACCAAACCAACCACCCCAGCCTACGACCTGGTCCCCAGCACACACTCTTTGCCTCAGTTTTTACTTTTGAGATTCTCTGTGGGCCATGGCTACCGAGAGAAAGTGCTTCCCCAACTTGACACAGGTTAGAGCCATTGTGAAAGATGGAGCCTCAATTGAGAAAATGCCCCCACGAGACTGGCCTGTGGGCAAGCCTGTGGTGCACTTTCTTAATTAGTGATTGGTGTGGGAGATCCCAGGCCCCTATGGGTAGAGCCAACCCTGGGCAGGCCGTCCTGGGTTATATAAAACAGCACAATGAGAAAGCCGGGGGGGGGGGGTGAGCAAGCCAGTAAGCAGCATTCGCCCATGGCTTCTGCCATGCCCCAGGTTCTTGCCTTGAGCTCCTGAGGCTCCCAAGTGTCGGCACATGACCTGAGAGTTGTAGGCCAAAAGAAACCCTCTCCTCCCTGAGTTGGTTTTATCATGGTATTTTATCACCACAATAGAAACCCCGAGACAGGGCTGCATGCGGGGGTTTACTATGGTGACTGGGGACATTAAGGGACATGCTTATACATGTGTGTTAATATACAGTTACCACCTGCACAGCTGAATCAGAGCATGGAGCCCTGGGCTTGTGTCCCTGAGGTGCTGGGCCATTTGCTCTTCCCCAGCAGGGAGGCAGCTGGCTCTGGGAGGCTGACAACTCCCCACACAGCTTCCCAGCTACTCGGTATTATCTGCCACTGTACCTCCTGCTCGGAGGGTCCTGCCTCTCTCTGTAACCATGGGGACCACCAATTCTTGCCCTCCCTCCTCCAGTTCTGTCTTTTTCCAGCCATTGGGGGGGGGGGTGCGTACCTGCACTATCCTGGGCTTAGGTTTCATCTTTGGTGGTTGGGTTCCAGCCCTGCCTCATGCAGCGGAGCTGTGTTCACACTGGCATTCTGATGACTGATGGCTCACTTTAGAGACTTCTTAGACAGAGAGCCTTGGCTTCCAGCTCCTGCAGGTCCCATGGAGCCAAAACTTCCCATCCAGACCCCTCATCTTCCTTGAGCCCCACATTATCAAACGCCCATCACCCTTCCTGTGTTCATTTTATGGGCCTGCGCGCCACTCAGTTTAGCGGTGAAGCCCCCCTCCCAGCTCCACCATGTGTCCCACCCTGCAGTGATGCTGCCTGCGTGTGAAGTCCCAGTTCTCCCCAGCCAACTGGTGTCCTGGATGAAGGCCCCGTCCCTTCAAGGGGCTCTGTGGCAGATGATCCTGGATATTCCTGACCCGAGAAGCTGGCAGACTGACCCCGGCATTGCCAGCAATTCTCTGTTCCTATAAAGTACTGAGATGGCAGTGGAGGACCTAGTGCTACCGGGCAGGCAGGCCGGCTACGTCAGGCCAGTGGCTGGGGCAGGAACATGACCACTGCTGATAGCAAGGAAGAGAGAAAAGAGAAAAAAATGGGTTCTCTTCATATGACATGGTAGGACCCAGCTCAGAGAATGTGAAGAAGCCTCGAGACCACTACTCTCTTGGGCACCTGTTTGGGCTCCCACCGCAGAGTACCAGCTTTGGGCTCTTCCCAGCTACAGAAAGGGGCTGAAGTTCTGTTGCCTGCTAGGGCCCAACCCATGCCACCGCTCAGTCTGAGAAGCTGGTGAGGAAGTGCTCTGGGTACCCCTTGTGGCCTTGTCTTCTCAAGAGTGTCTTTACATGACTTTGTGACAGGCACAGTGCCAAACCCTTGACTGGTATGT
This sequence comes from Alexandromys fortis, assembly GCF_014885135.2. Taxonomy (NCBI): domain Eukaryota; kingdom Metazoa; phylum Chordata; class Mammalia; order Rodentia; family Cricetidae; genus Alexandromys; species Alexandromys fortis. Next base: position 5,065,922 of record NW_026067892.1, on the reverse strand, counting down.
TCGCCGAGCCCTCAGTCAACAAGGAAGAGGGACCATGGAGAAGGGGAGGTAACTCCAGCTGCATGACTTCAGAGCGTAAGCTGATGGACAGCTGCCCCGCTTGATTCTGGGCCTCAGCAGCAGGAAGGTGGTTCTGGATTGTTCTTCCAGTTACACAGATGCAAGTCTAACCCTGACCTGGTACTTTGAGGCTACCACAAAGTTCAGAGCTGACCCTGTACGTGACAGTTTAGAGTGCGAGGAACTGAGGAGGGAAAGTTCCAGAGCCCTAGGCTTGAAACTGGGTCTACACTCTACTCTGAGGGTGCGGGGAGATCTATGGAGGACAGAAGTGGCCAGGCTAGCTGCTGTGGGGCTGGGGAGGAATGTATGCCCACCCGTATCCCTTTTCAGACAGCAGACAGCCCAGGCAGGTCTAACCTTGGCAACTTGCCCACCCCGGGACACTGACAAATTCACTGTTAACACTCCATGCTTGCCTCAGCACCATGGTTCTCCAGCTGAAACCCGGCAGGACGAGTGGACTCAGGCTCTTGGGGGGTGGGGAGATTGCATCTCCAAGCCCAAGTGACTGGAGGCAGATGCCTGGTGAGAGGGAACAGGGGGAGGGTAAAAGGCCGCCTCTGGAAGCAGAAACACTCTGGAAGCCTTGGATGCTGCTGCTGTTGCCATGGCAATGCTGGCTGCAGGGAGTGGAGGGCAGGTGGACCAGTAGCTGCCACTCAGCCTGGTTGTCAAGTCTTCTGAAGGCTCTTAGCCCTGCATCGCTCCCTCCCTTACCCCTTTTATTTCCCAAAGGTGTGGGAACCACATCACCTTCACTGCCTCCCCTGTGGAGAACCTCCCAAAACCCCTCAAGGAGAACTCCCGACAAGCCGCCAATCAGAGCCCTCCAGCCTAGGGCCCTGCCAGAATATGCTGGGTCAACAAGAGTTTCACACTCCTCCCGAGTGAGGCCACCCTCAGAAGAGACACCATTCTTTTCCTTTGGATTTAAAAGCACTTAGGCTGCCGGGTTGAACTGGCTGGCCACTGTGCAAAGACGGTTTCTGGAAGTTGCCTCCTCTTGGAGAAAAGCAGAGCCTCTTACCAAGAGAACTGTGACCTCCTGGATCCAGGAGCACCTGCAACAAGTGTCTCTGGACTTCCACTTATGTGAGCGAACACTTGGCTTTTTCTTGTTAAAATCGGTTTGAGTTCTTTGGGTCTACAGGGTGCGCACACTGAGCTCCAGTCTGCCACTTCCAATCCAGGAGGCCTGTAGGATAGGTCCCCATCATAGACTGTCTCCCCAAACTTCTGCCTCTTCCAGGCTGTAGGGGAGCCCTCTGCATTGTGGGTGGTGTGGAGATTTGGCTTCCTGGTGCTTAGGAGCGACAGAATGGTTAGACCTTGATGTGAGGAGGGGCCGATGGTTCTGCCTCAGCGTCTGCCGATGAGGACGCTGCAAAATCTAGAGCTGGCGTCTTCCAGACTCTCAGAGGGGAACAAATGTCGTCAGCCCTGAACCTGGCTTCCCTGGATCCTGGATCTCCAGCCTGAACCAGCAGGGTCACCCGCAGCATGGGTGTCCAGGGAACCCCTGTCTCGACTGCACCCAATCCTTACAGGAGACTCCCAGGACAGGTGGAGCAGATGCCTACGGGGACAAGGCAGGGACAAAGGGACAGTGACCTAAAGCCCCACATACCAGCTATGCCTCAGAGGGTGTCAGGGGTGCATTCTTAGTAGATAAGGCTCAGAGGCAGCCTAGTCTTAAGTAGGCCAAGGGTAGAGCCTCTGAGGCTATCTATGCGGGCCCTGGGCTTGTAGTGAGTGACTTTGGGCTCTAAAGGGTCCCACCCATCCTACCAGAGTGACCTCTCCCTGGGAGAAACAAGACATTCAGCTAGAACGCCGTGCCAGCTATGACACAACAGTCATGCCGCTGTGTGCCAAGCTCTAGGCTGATGCTAAAGGCAAAGAGAAGGCAGTCTCCATTGCAAACCTGCAGACTCACCCAAGCACACTTCAATAGAGGAGGGAACTAGGGGGCCTTTGGGTGCATCGTGCTGGCACTGCCTGGGTGTTGTGACTACGTCAATAAGGACCATCAGTGGGAGTGAGTACCCCTAAGATGAGCAGCTCCCAGAGACCCCCCCTCCTAGAGTGACCCTAAAACCAAGTGTTTTCTGGAGAAGCTCAGTTGTCACCAGATCACTGGGTGCCATGTGCCCTGGAGCCTACAGGGACAAGGACAGCCAGAGAAGCCTTGAGCTGCCCTGTAAGCCTTGCCTATCACTCTTCACACAGACTTTGCTTTGCTTGCTTTGCTGCAGTGATGACAGAGGTCACAGTGTCCCCGAGGTCACCAGGAACACTCAGTGGGGGTGGGTGGGTAGGTACTCAATCAAGGTCCCTTGTACTTTTCTGGTCTGACCTTCAGGCAGGCTTTTCCCCAGGCACAGCTCCCAACCCAAACAGCCAGCCTCCAGTCCCTCGCTTCTTGCCTAACTCTTGGAGATACAGGTTCCAGGCCCAGGGCAAAGCAAAGCCTAAGGCTCCTTGAGCATTGGACAACCTGCTGTTGTCCTTGGGCCACAGGTCAGATGCCTAAGGTAGGCAGTGCCCCCAAGGATAGTGGCACTTTCACCATGTAGGAGGGTCACTGAGGCATCGTGTGTCCCTTGCACAGCCTGTTTCTCTGTGGCCTTCACCTGCCAGCTCCCTCCAGAGCCTAGCCAGGGCTCCCACACCCCACATCAGAACAGAGGGAGGATGTTGGTTCCTACAGAAACGAGCAAACATCCAGTTTCATCTCTGCTTCTTCTCAAAGCCTACTGATGACAGGAGCACCCTGCAGGAGAGAGACAAGTGCTGGTGAGGAAGAAGGGAGCGAGCGTGGTGTCGCAAAGAGAACTCAGCATCTGAGCAGTAGCGGATGGAGAGGCCTGGGCAAACATCACAGGTGGGAGGAGAGCCCCAGAACGCACACCTTGGAAGGAACCCCTTCCTTGTCTCCAGGCGGGAGTTTTGTCTTCCACACATCCTCTTCCTGTCACCTGCCAAGCTGTCACCTGCTCAAGTCCAGGCCAGAGCATTCTTCTGGACTGCAGATTGCCTAGAAGAGGAAATCCCACACTGATCCAAAGGCGAAGTCTGGATAGGACGCTTCAGTGTGCCCTTGAACTTGGGGTTCCCGGCTCGCGCCAGCATGTTCACATCTCTGAGAAGTTCCGCTGTTAAAATTCTGCCTGACCCTGCTTGCTTTTGTCTTGTGTCTAGCCTGTCATTTCTCGAACCTAACAGAGAAAGAACTTGATTTGTTTAATGTCACGTTTATTGACATCCATGGGATAAGCGGCTGTGGAGCAGCACCCCGTACTTCCTTGTGTGGAGAAACAGAACCCCTGAGTCACGTGACTGAGGAAAGGACATGGTGTCCTTGAGGGCAGGCTGCCCCAAGGCCTGTGGGAGATGCTGCAGTGTGGGGGTCCCTTGCTCATGCTGGGTCACTGTGGAGGGGCTCCTCTATATGGCAGCTCTCTCTCCACTCCTCCGCCACTGTGAGTCATGCATGATTCATTAATCTTAATGAAAATGCAAATGTACTGCCAGCCTTCTGCCTTAATTGAAGGCTGTTATGGGACCACGCTCTGGGCTTCTGGGCTGAGATGAACAGCCGACCCTTTTAGCTTTCCTTGCCTGGAGTGGTAGCATTGGTGGAGGCGGCACATATGAGCAGTTTGGTCCCTAAAGGAGAGACCGCCTCGCTCTCCGCTCTCGTCTCCCGCACACATGCTCACCCTAGGTGCATCGTTCCAGCCGTGAACCCAGTCCAGCTGTCATTTCCTCAGTAGTACCTGGCCCTTGGGTCCCCAACTTGGCAAGGGAGGAAATGCTAATTAAGGCTTAGCTTCCTGCAAGAAAGAGCCCATTTCCTTCTTGCTGTCCTAACACAGCCTCCAAGTGGGGCAGAGAGGCTTCCAGATTCCCAAAGAAGCCTTGTAGGAGAAAATTACCCCTAGTGCAGCTGAGCCAGGCCCATGAGCAGGAGGAAGGACCGAGGGTCAAGCAAGGGACTGTTGGATAACCTGTCTCTTCCCTGGGCTCCATGTCCCCATGTGTGTGACCAACGGTGGGCTCTTGGTCTCTCACGTCCCTTCAATGCCCTGAGTGGTCCACAGAGGTGCTAAGGAGGTGGTGCCTTTGACCCTGCACCTCCCCCGCGAGTCTGAGCTGAGAATCAACTTTGTAACCCAGGGAACAGGAACCGGTGTGGAGCCTGTTCAGGCAGCCCTTTGTGTCCAGGGATTCCCATCATGGAGCCAAACAGCTGCAGATGGAAAATATTGGGGGGGGGTAACATCTGCATGAAGTATGTGTAGACCTTGTCCTCCACGTTTATTCCCCAAGTATGGAGAATAGAAGCCTCTTCCCTGATGTGTTCGTGATGCTGTGTAGAGACGGTGGATGTGTAGGTGAGACGGAGACCCAGGCCGTTCTGGACAAGGTTTTGAGCATCCTAAGAAACTCCTGGACCCAGACCAGGTGGTCACTGAATGTGAGCCTCCTGCTGCCCCTGACCTGATACATACTGATGGCTTTCAATAAAGCTATATGATCCAGCTGGGCGGTGGTGGCGCACGCCGTTAATCCCAGCACTCGGGAGGCAGAGGCAGGTGGATCTCTGTGAGTTCAAAGCCAGCCTGGTCTACAAGAGCTAGTTCCAGGACAGACTCCAAAGCTACACAGAGAAACTCTGTCTCAAAAATAACAACAACAACAACAACAACAACAAAAAACCCACACACAAAACAAAACAAAACAAAAAACATATAAGATCCAGCCCACAAATAACATTCATCATTTATTATAATTTAATTACATATGATTAGATATTGTAAATGGCATTTCAAACCTGTCCCTTCATTCTGCTATCAGATGATCCCGCTCTGAGCTGACAACTAGGGAGAGAGACATTACGCCATCTTGTCACCACCATGCTTACATGGCTGACGCCGGGGCTGCCTGGCCTCATTGGGGACATCTTCTCGCATCGAATGACAAGCAGAGGTGAGTCATTGACATCCCAGGGTGAGACATTCTGTCACAGAATGTTCTCCATGGTTTGACAACGGCAAGCCTGCCAGGAACCGTTTTCCTCATCAACTTGATAGAAGTGGGTCTGACCAGCCTTGCTCCTGAGAGTGTGCTGTATGAACATGTGCGCAGTTGCAGATGGTAATCTAGTTACTGCCTAGCCTGCTGCTCTCTTGCAGTACTCAAGAAATTATTCCTGTGTGTGAGTGTGTGCTCGTGTTTGTGTGTGCGTGCGTGCACGCATGTGTGTGCATGTGTCTGCGTGTGTGTGTGTGCATGTGCGCATGTGTCTGTGTCTGTGTGTGTGCACATGTGCGCTCCCAGACCCACTACTTGCTTATTCCATTATACGTTATATAAGAGTGAAAAAAAGAAAGGGAAAGAAGAAAAGGAGACCTGGGAACTTTGCATCCCCTCACCCACTTCCCACAGGTCACACTGAGTAGGAAGTCACCTGGCAAGTTAGCATGACACCTGTGCTGTGTGAAGCGTGGGGCTCCTGAACCTCAGTTACACACGGGCTTGGACAAGCTTGTCTGGATGGGAACCCCCTACAACCCCTTCTCATCCTGTCTGGGTGTCATCAGTGGATCCTGCTGCCTTCTTGGTACCTCTTGTCCTCACTTGTCAAGACCAGTTCTCAGGACCTTCATTCACGTACTGCTTGCAAGTCCTGAGCCACCTCGGCAGGAGTTGCAGGCAGCTATGGTGTGGAACTGGACGCAGTCATGACTTGTTCTCCAGTGTGTCTTGTTTATTTTTATCAGGTTTCTCATTGGAAACGCCAAGGCTTCGTGTTTTATGTCACAGGCTTAAGTCCTTGCTCACTCTGTCAACTGTCATTGTTCTTCCTGGGGCTGGGATGAAAATGCCTACTAGAGGAAACCACACTGCTACACAGGATGGCGGTGCCCTTTGCTGCGCCCCACATTGTCAGCAGACTCTCTGGCCCCACCGGCTACCAGCAGGACCAAGTAGTTAGTCTTCTCCCAAAGGTAGAAGCAGGAGCCAAGGCCGCAAGGTACCTTCTTTTCCCAAAGGGACAACCAACCTTGTTGAACCCTGGGCAGAAATCTACATGAGAGGGGGATGGGAAAAGGCAAAGAGCTGGCAGACTCACTCTCCCCTGGAGCGAGTCTGTCTTCTGTCCCTGGCATGTGTGGCTGTAAGCTCTCACGCAGAACAGGAGCTGGGACTATTGTCCCCTCCAATGGCTTGGTGGCTGGACTGTGGCTGGAACCCATGTGGCCTCTCCAAGCCACTGTTCTAAGGACTTTGCATGGGATACTGGTGGGGTTCATGTACTTAGATGGACTCATGTTTGTTAAGCAGAGATTGAACCTCTGCCCACCTATGTGATGTCCCATTTGGACCAAGACTGCTTGCTGTCCTGGGTTCTTCTTTGCCAGAATCATGGTACCCTGTCAGTCAATGGCTGCCGACATGGCTCTGTCTCTCACCTAGATGGGGGGGGGGGGTAGGGGAGGGGGAGGGTTGACAGCTGCCTGATGTGCCTGGGTACCCAGCACCCAGTCCGGTCCTGCTCTGGAGTCACAGAAAACACAGGAGTTACTGGATGGTCAGTAGCCTGGAGAGCCCCCCTTCCTGTAGCTTGATGCTGGGGACACACATTTTGTGGTGCTTGGTGGAGAAATTCAGCTAAGGAAATCCAGGGCGCTGGGCTAGGGAAGGCTCTTGTGTCAAGTCAGTCCCTCAGCCCTCGCGGCAGCTGAGCTGACATCTTGAACAAGCTGGCATCTTTAAAGCTGCACAGACTTGAGACTCGGGTCCAAGAGCAGAGAGAAATGAGCCTTAGAGCCGCATCCATGAAGCCTACAGCCCAGAGGGGCAGAGTCTGTGAAACAATGGAGACAGGCCAGCACTAGCTATGCTCAGGCGGATTTTTGAGCTAGCAGGTTGGAGCAGGTCCTGCGGCCAGGAACCACTGTTCCTAGTATCCTCGGGTGTTGTCCAGGGCCCCCAGCGTGAACAAGAATTCTTACTATTACCTTTGTTCCAGCGTATCACAAAAAGACACAGCGTGTCACAAAATGCCCATCTTCCTACTCAAATGAATTAAGAGAATCATCTTCTCAGTGGGTTCTTTTTTTTTTTTAAATTGCAATAAAAGAAAACCTGTAATTTGCCAGACAACATTGCTAGCCCCCTCCTCTAGTGCAAGCGTGTTCCCTGCATGATCCTGCTTCTTTTTTTTAAAATGAGGCTTCATCTCAGGCACACACCAGGGCTTGGGACAAAGTGCCCTTTAGAGCTCTGAAGCCCGGGCGACAGTGCCTGGCTGACGCACAGCCTGGCGGAAGGCAGTGCAGTGCAGATGGAAGGAGCCCACCCGCTGGCTGTGTCGCCCCTGGGCTTCTGGAAAGTGGCTGGCGGAGGACACAGCAGATGGAAAGGCCAGTGCTCTGCGTCTCAGAAGAGCAATTCTGGCTTCTGGCAGGAGGAAGGTGGGGTGCCGCCACCCCAACAGGGGCGTGCGGCTGGGCAGGGGGTCATTGAGCAGCTGACGTGAGGGGAGCAAGGATGACGCTACCAGTGACGCTGAAGAGGACGGTCATGAGAGATGACATGAGAGGGAAGAAAAGGTTTGTGGGGGGACACGCAAGATGAGAGCCACCCTCGCCACCTCGGGACGTTTTCCTGTGAAAGACAAATGGAGGCCTGGGAGCAGTGATTCACGATGCTAAATTGCGCCGGAATTAAGCAGGGGAGGGCACTTGCCTGTGTGGGAGTTGTCAGTGTTCAAGAGGATCTGCTGCCCTGAAGTCCTTTGTGTCCTTTGTTTGCTGGGGTTCTTCTTCTGCAAGGAGGCAAAACGGGTTCTAGGTGGGTTCTGAGGGGTTGGCACCAGCAAGGGTTTCATAAGGAGGCAGCCACCAGCTCCCTACCCTCTCCCTGCCTAGAACAGAGCTGGCTAAGTGGAGTGGGTTTTTAAAATCCTCATGTGATTGTCAAAGCACCCATGACTTTGGATCCTATTATGGCGGTCCCTCCTCCCTGCTCACCAAGGGACCAACCCCAGGTCCTCACTAAGACCTGGTCTGCTCGGTACAACCGCTGAACCAGCTCTCTGGAGTTCACGCAGGCGAGCCCTGCTCTCTTTCCTTAAGGGAGAGGCCCATAGCTCCGTCCACCAACATTGCATCAAAACCCTATAAAACCAAGGACTTGGAACCTTGGGAAGAGCTGTGCTGCTGAGATGCCCTGGATAAATTCTGCCATCCGTGTGCAGTGCTTTTGGCTGAAGGCCTCTGTAAGGGAGCCACGTCATCTTCTCGGCACCACCATGGTAGGGCGTCCCCCTCCCTCCGCAGGTGTGAGCACTGTCACGTCACTGCTACTGGGTTCCATCTTTTGCTCAGACTTGAAGGAAAATGACGCTGTTTCTTTCCATCCGCTGGGCTCAGTGGTACAAGCTGATCCTGTGGGCCATATACACACGTGTCTCTAGGATCCCCATCTCTCCCCACTCTGTTGAATATCATCTAAAGGACAAGAATGACCAGGGCATTCGAGAAATTTTGGAGTATTGGGGTGAAAGTCCCCAGGGAAGGGGAAACGGAATCTCTCTTGGAAAGAGATCCAGACGGAGCAGATGAGGGGATCTGGTCCCAGCTCTCTTTGAGGCAGTCAAGTTGTCTATCCACGCTGGATTCTGTCCCCACCTCTGTGAAATGGGGAGGGCTGAATAGGCATGGTGCCAAACCAAGTCTAAGGAGACAGCTTTTAAAAAAAAAAAAAAAAAAACTTGGAACTGGCTGGTTTTGTTTATAATAAAGTACAGCAGAGATGTGGACAAAGTGGTACCCAAATCACTTCCTCAAGACCCCCAGCCAGGGTAGGATAGAGATGCTGCAGTCACTCAGCACCACCTGGGCCTCCTGCAGAGCTGGCTGTGACATCCCATGTTCCTGGTGACTCAGGTCCTAGGGGACTTGGTACATGGTTGGGTCTGGGGGCCTGGGGAGGAAGTGAGAATCATATGTAGGATGTTGAGACAAAGGAGAAGGTCTCCGAAGGTTCTCTGCCTGGTTAGGTCTGCGTCTAGACAGCTGTGTGTGCCCTCCCCCGTGCAGAGGAGAAAGCTGAGGCACACAGAGGAAGCAAAGCTGGCAAAACTGAGCCTGGATGCCACTCAGAGATGGATCCTCTAAAGGAGACCCTGTGGCCGCCAAGGCGAGGCTGACTTCAGCTTCCAGATGCCTTCTACTTACGTCTTCCCTGAGAGTCCCGTGATCCTTGACTTGTGTTTCAGGAGAAGCCAAAGATAAGCGTGTACCTGTTGCATGTGGGTCTCGTCTTTATACTCACCAGTGCATGGGCGAAGAAGCTGGGCCTCGTCAGTCTGGGGAAAGATTTTTTTTTCTTCTCTAACTCTAAGCACCTAAGGAATGCTGTGGTCAAACAGGCTGGTTCATTTATTAGGATAAAACCACAAGGAAATGACCTTGTGCAGGGACCTTGGCATGGCCTCTGCTGGGAATGGATTGGCAAGAGTTGACTGAGTGACAGGGAAGGCCTGGGGCACAGGGCACAGCCGGGCCTGTTGCTCTCTTTTGAGAAGTCCTGAGAATCAGGACATGAAGGCACACAACCAGGGCCGCAGTAAGTGGATCCCTGTATCTCTAAGTTAGGAGCCAGGAAGTCACCCCCACCCCAAAGCTGGAACTCTGCCCACCTTGTGAATTCCTTCCCTCCAAGCCTCAGCTTCCTTGTTTGCTGACAACACCTGGGCAGATTTTCGGACACTCCAGGCCTTCCTCGCTGGTCTGTGTCACCTCCCAGACCCCAGGATGTAACAGAAGTATCAAGACGTGTTTCCTACTTTGTACCTCCAAGATGCAATACAAACTTTCCCATGCACACATCCCTGGCAGTTCTTTAGCCTGCTCTTCTCTTTCTACGAGGACCCTAGGCAGATTTGACCAGACACTCCCATCCCTCCCCGGTTACTCCAAGCTACCCGAGTTCCTCCACAAAAACCCTGTGTCCAGGTGTGGTTACATATGCCTTTAATCTTAGCACTCGGAGAAGCGGAGGCAGGTGGATCTTGTGAATTCTAGGGCAGTCTGGTCTACAGAGCGAATTCCAGGATAGCCAGGACTACACAGAGAAGCCCTATCTCACAAAGCAAAGCAAAACAAAGCAAAACCAACCAAACAAACAAAAGCCCTGTGTCCAAATAGTAATCCTCTCAGGCATTGGGGATTAGGAAGGAAACATGAATTTGAGGGGACATAACTCACCCCACAACAGCCTGTGGTCAGTTCTTGCAATAAGTCACCCTCACAAGACACTCTCCCCAGGCTCTGCTTCCAGAGTAATGCAGACTGACAGTGACACACACACACACACGCACACACACACAGACACACACACGCGCACACACACACAGACACACACACAGACACACACAGACACACACACAGACACACACAGACACACACACAGACACACACAGATACACACACACACAGACACACATACACAGACACAAACACACAGACACACACAGACACACACACAGACACACGCACACAGACAGACAAAGACACACATAGACACAGACACACACAGACACACACACATACAGACACAGACACACACACATACAGACACACACAGACACAGACACACACCGCCTCCTAGTAAAGGGGAAACAATCCATCCATCCCCCGGTATAGGTCAGCTAGTTGTCTGGTGATGACCTCCTGGGGTATTCACCTGTAGCTACTGGTACTCCTGGGGAACAGACTGTAAGTCAAGAATAATGGACAGGAGACCTGGGATGGGGTGATAGGGCACTGTCCATGCCTCCCAGGATTTAAAATGTGGCATTGTTCAGAAACTGCCCCCTAGTGTCCTTTGGTGATTGAATTGTAAGCAAGTTTGTTTTGTTTTGTTTATCTCCAAATAACAATTTAAATGGGGACTAAGGCTGCGGCTCAGTTGGTAGAGCACTTGTCTAGACAGGTGAGTTCTGAGTTAGGTTCCTCGCGATCCATAAACCAGATATGGTGGTTTATGCCTGTAATCCCAGCACTTAGGAGGCAGAGGCAGGAGAATCAGCAGTTCAAGGTCATCTTTGGCTATTCAGTGAGTTCATGGCTAGTCTGTGCTACGCAAGACCCCGTCTCAAAAGAAGGAAGGAGAGGAAGGAGGGAGGGAAGGAAAGGAAGAAAATAGATTAATAATATAAATAATTTGCTCCTCAACTTTTTTGACAAAGTCATCTTTGAATTCCTGGTAAATCAGAGGAACAAAGGAATTACAAATTACAGGACTGGAAAGAAAGCCACTCCACAGACTCGCCCCGGGGTGGGGGTGGGGTTCTCCAGCTGGCATGGGAGCTGCCCCTGAGGCTGAATCCTCAGCCTTCCCAGACTCAGCCAGGGTCATTGGGAGTGAGGGCTCCCTGCAGCTCCCAGCCACAAAGCCAACTCTGCGTGTGATAACAAACAGTTTAATTAACCTCTCGGTTTTTTCCTTCTGTGTGGCAGGACTCCAAACACTTGCCTTCCACTGGGAGGCCGTGAATGGCCGCCTTCCACTGTGAGGCCGTGAATGGCCGCCTTCCACTGGGATGAACCACAGCAAGGCTGCTCTGCCGTGCGCAGCAAGACAGGCGATGGCTGTCGTCTCCCGGCAGATGTGTTTCATCTTCACCCTTATAGAGCCCGTGCATCCTCCTCAGTACTAGGGAGACCCCTCAAAGCGTCACCCACACAGTGCGATGGTCTGTGGGGCCTGTGTCCTGGCGAGTCTTGACTTCCTCTTTCTGTAAGGAGGGGCAGCAGGGTGCTCAGCGGGAATCCAGTCTTACTAATTGCCTTTTAATAAATGGGTTATTTTTTAAATAGGTAAGTTGTCTGTCTGTACTTAATTAATAGTGACTAGTTACTGTTTGCAACCCATTTATTTATTTGAGGCGAGCTCTTGTTTCTGTGAGAAACCCAGCACCTCTGCTTTATTATTTGGGTCAGAAAAGACACCACAGCACATGAAAGGCTGGCAGGCGGGTCCCAGTCCTGATCTGCCGTGTTTGGTCACTATGCTCAAATTCAACCTCTTAGGATTTTCCTAAGGATTCGGTTGCTTAGGGGTAAACACTACAGGGCTATAGACAAAGAATTCCAGACTCCAAGGATGTCATAAGTAGCTAGCAATGGCATTACCCCTGGCTGGCCCTTTCAAGTATGGAGTAAGGTTTGGGGAGGGCCATATGAAAAGTTGGGAACCTACAGCCAGAGTGAGCTATGAGGGCTTGTTTGTCACCTGTGGGGTCTGTGTGCTTTGGTGTCAGGGAGGACCTGAAGAGAAAGACAAACGGCAGTGGGTATTGCACTCTTAGGAAGGCTCACTGACAAGACGTCCTGTTGGGCCCCACAGATGGGGCTGCCCCCAGAAGCTCTCAGCAAACAAAACCCGACTCAGCAAAGCTTCAACCACAAGTCTAACGTCGACGAGGATGTGAAGCCACATTCCAGCAGGTGGACCCACTTGTGGAGGTGCACATTTGTGTGCATATGTGAGCATGTGTACAGGTGTGTGCTCAGTGCACGTGTGTGCATGCGTCTGGGGGCCAGAAGTCAACTTGGATGTCTTCTTCTGTTGATTTTCACCCTCTTTTTGGTTCATTTGGCAGAGTCTCTCACTGGCCCTCGAGCTCATCGACTCAGCTTGTCTGAATTAAGCATGTTAGTTTCTCCCTAGCCCCAAGATGTACATATTTTTTTTGAGACCAATAAGAAGTCCTGTTTTTGTAGGACACAGTGGTCAGTCTGTGATTGGACCTCTCTCTATAACTTACTCTGTCCTGGCCAACACAGAAGACCTTGACCCGGCAGCCCAGTCCTTCCTCATAGCCCTCTCCAGATGGTCATCATGGTACCTTAGGGACTATCCAAAGTAGGGGCTATGATTTGAGTGGTTTTCTTTACACTCCAATGAGAGAGTCTGTCCAGGCTCTCTGGTTGTCTAGTGGGTACGGTGGCATAAACACAGGAGGTCTAGCTGTCCAGATCCCAATCACAGTGTCTCTCATTGCCAGTACATGGTTCTGAAGTAGACTGTGGGGTTAGCTCTTCAGGGCATCCCTCCTTGCCTGTTATTAGCCTGGGAACACCCATTCATTATGGTGAGATAAGCAAACTCAGGCGCCAGCCCAGACAAAGTTCTTCCAGGCCCGAGGAGGTGGGGAGAGCCACCCTGTGCCTATCCTTCAGAGAAACGAGCCCTGGATTCCTGGCTTGAGGAGCCAGGGGTTGTGCCCTGAGTTGAGCAAGGGCCTGCTGTAAGTGAGGGTTATCCTCTTGAGGTGTTGCATTGGTGGGGCTAGGGAGGCTCAAAGGACGCCGAGACCCAGGGCCAGTTTGGATCCAATGTCCAGGGACCTCGAAAGCCACTGAGTCAGAGGCAACAGGATGGCCCACCTTCACGCTGCGGACTGCCTGCCTCCTGGCTGACTTCGAGCCCCCGGATCATTTGTAAATAATCAGCTTACTCAAATGAGAGTCTCTGGTGAGCAGTGCATCTCTCCATGGCTTTGCATAGGCGCCAAGGCTCCGGGGGACCAAAGGAGCATGGGGAGTGTGTTCTCTGAAGCCTCCCTTTTGTCTGGTCCCTTCCCCTGCAGCATGGCCACTGTGGCACACGAACACAAGGGCACCTATTGTCTAGCCCGGCTGCACAGAGATGACACACTTCTGCACTCTTGCTTTTTCTCTTCCTACACCATGAGCCAAAGCTTTGCCTACAGGATGGAGCCCCGGCTCTACCTGTGGCCAGGCTGTGTCCTATTAGAAGGTGACTCATGGTTACTTATGGATATTCGGGCTGTGGACAAGCTTCGTGTTAAATAGTGCTCCTCCACACACTCTTGTGTGGAAATGTCTGCAGGGTGAGCCCAGTAGTGGACAGCAGGACAGACAGACACTTGTGTGCAAACCTGTATCCCCGCTTTCAGGACATGGTGGATGCATGTGGCGGGTTTGCATGGTTGCTTTTGCCCTAGTGATCTTCCATGCAGTGGCTGCACAGAGAACAGTCTGCTCGACCATCAGGGCCAGTCAGGAGAATGCGCAGATCCATGTGTTCCCCAGCCTTACTGGAATACTAGGAATGGGTTATCCAGGAGAAGGGAGGAGGAAGGGGCTTGGAGGGGCCAAAGCAGCTCCCAGGGGTCAGGGATGTCCTGCCTGGCTAAGCCCTTGTCACTGCTGGGCTCCCAGAACCATGGCTGCAGAGGGTTCTTGTGTGCTGACAAGGGGCTATCTCTAATTGAGGCTGGAGAATAAGTTAGAGAGTGTGATCCCAAAAATCTTACATGCAGGCTAGGGCCTATGAGCTAGCATATGAAAGAAAGGATCTGGCAGAGAGGGAGACTGGGACCTCATTTCCAAGAATGGCAGGTAACAGGCAGATCATTGGAGCTGCTCTATGCAAATGCATTGGAAAGCCCACAGAGTTAAACCCTGTTTGTGCATGGCCTTGCTGAACTGAGAACCTTCCCCACTGCTCCAAACCACTTCCTCCTTTGGGAGTGCTCCCTCTTTGTTAATAAAATGTCCCTTCTTCTACCACCATTCACAGGGCTCTATCCAAGCCCTTGCTTGGGAACACAGAAATCCTTGAAATCCCAGCGGGTGCCTGCTGAATCCCAACACCTGCAGTATCACAGTGACACGGTCTTTCCCTGATATTAGGGACCATGGCCACCTGGAAGCAAGAAGCACTGCTCCCCACCCCACCCCCAGCAGGTCTAGCTGAACAACCAAGGCCAGAGCTCTAGAAGTGAGTGTGTGGCCCTCAGTCCCCTAGAAACAAAGCAAGGGATCAGGAGATGGGCATAAGAGGTGTACAGTGTGGCTTTGCCACACCAGTGGCCGTTATGAGAGCAGGTCATCCCATTGGCTCTGATCCAGCAGGGTAAGGGCCCCCGGGGCAGTGGGTATGCACTGTCCCTGCATTCCTGAATCCCAGCCTTCCAGCTTTCTTGTGCCCAACCATCACTTTGATATATGCCCAGTGGCCCCTCAATATTCAGGCCTCATCCAGTGAACTTGCCTCACTGGGCTGCAAAGATATCCGTGCAAAAAGGTTCGGGCATAGCAGTACATTTCTATAATCTGGTGGAGCCCCAGAGCTCACTGCCCAGGTAGTACAGCCAATTGGTAAGCTCCAGGTTGAATGAGAGACTCAAAATTAAAATAGAAAACTATTGCAGAAGACACATGACATCAACCTCTGACCTTTACCTCAATCTCTGACCTCTATACATATGCGTGAGCACTTACACACACACACACACACACACACACACACACACACACACACACAAATTCCCCATGATGTAATTTGCAGAGGTGTGGCCAGTGTCAAGGTAGAGAGGTCAATGCCACTGAGGACTTCCTGTTCACCCAGCACCCCACAGCATCGAAGGAGCCTGTCACACAGTACAGGTACAGGGAATCCTCTGAGTTTCCCAGGGAAGGAAGATGGAAGGCAGCCGTCTTACTCTTCTATGTCTTGCTAAAACACCATGACATCTTATGGCAGCTTATGGAAGGAAGGGTTCCTCTGAGCCTGCAGTTCCAACGGGAGAGGAGGCAGCATGGCGGGCAGTAGGCAGGCATGGTGGCTGGGCCAAGCTGAGCCCTCACATTTGAACCCCAAGGACAAAGCAGAGAGAGAGAGAGAGAGAGAGCGAGCCCAGAGGGATCTCAAAGCCAAACCCTAGAGACATACTTCCTTCAGCGAGGCCACGCCTCCTAGACCACCACAAACAAACAGCACCACCGACTGGGAACCAAGTGTTCACACACATGAGCCTATGCGGGACATCTCATTCAGACTGCCAGAGTGGGGAATCCATGAAGACAGTCTGGCTTGAGGAAGTCTGGTGAGCTTGGAGGTCTTGTTCATTTTCCACTGGCGTAGGTCAGGCTTGTTGGCGAGTGGGGTGGGGGATGAGACCGGCCATTGTAGACCCAGCCCTTTCTTCATTCTAAGAGTCTACCAACCCAAGGGGTGGGATCAGCTGTCCTGGGGTGACTAGCCGGCGATGACAGATGTCAGGCAGATGGAAGCAGAGCTGAGGAAGTATGGTTGGAGCCCATCCATCAACACATGGGACTTTAGACTGTGTGTGTAAAATGCAGAGAGGCAGAGGCAGGCCGAGGGCGGTGACTCAGAATGTTGACAGTGCCATTCCTGCGGGGAGGACACGCTGTCGCTCCCTTCTGTCTCCTATGATGCTCTTAATGTGGATGGAGAAGAAGAAACAGTCTGACCCACCCACATCCATGGCTCCTTTGGTGCTACAGCCTGGCCTGGCCCAAGCCCCTGCACCTGGAGTCCCGTGTTGACCCCGTTCCAGGACGTGACTCGCACGTTGCGTCTTACTCCATAGCTCTCTAAGATTGGAAGAAAAGTGAGAGGAGAACCGGGAAGATCCGGCCATGAACAAGCGAGGCTGCTCCGAACACGTTGTCCTGAGGACAAAGCTCCTGGGTCAGGCTCAGGCCAACCGCCTGCTCAACCAGTGTGAGGTTCAGCCAAAGGGGAGTCTGGCATGGAGGATTCGGGACACACAGACCTGGAGTACTTTAGAATCCTCACTGAGTCTCCCCTCAAAAGGTGGCCAGGGTCTCGCTTCCCCAGGACTAATGGAGTTTCAGTCCTGAAAGTCCCATGGTCACCTGATCCCAAGAGGTCTAGTTCTCCGCTCCCTCCATGGTCCTGAGCCCTGAGGCTCTCCCATGCCTTGTTGCCTCCTCGTCCTGTCTACCCCTAGATCTGAACCAACTGAAATCTGTCCGGTGACTCCGCAGTCTCTGACAATCGCGGTTCATTGTGTCCACAGCAGCCACCTCTCGGTGCTCAGAACGCTGGGTGGGGAGGGGCAGGTATTAGACAGATGGTCCACGCCAGCCATGGGGCTGCCCTCCCCAAGAGTATCTGTTGGTACTCTTTCTAACTTGTAGGCCACCTGCAGTGAATACAGAGGGCCTGGCATGTGTGTTTGTATGTATGTGTGTGTACATGCATGTATGTGTGTTCCCATGACCTATGACATAAAGAGGAGAGAGATGGGAGAGGAGAGAAGTGGATTTGGGGAAGGAGAAAATGACTAGGCTGATGCCCAGACATGGCCCAGGTACCTTCAGCTTCCAGGTTATTTCCTGACTTAGTCATAGCCCTTGAGGGGTCAGTTAAATGGCCAGAGGACACCCATTTTTTATACACATTTCCTCCAGCATATATGCCATGCACATTACACTGTTTAGGTAGTACAGAGAAACATACATTAACCAATAGAGACCATATATGTTCACAAATGCATGCTAAAGATTATAATGCCAGATGATTTAGTTAATGGGTAATTTAAAAAGCAAATGTTTAAAATCACTGTTTTCTCCCTGTTGTACCCATGGTGACACTCAGGCTGAAGGAGAAGTTTCTGGAATATTCTATACGTCAAGCAGGCCTTTGAGAGGAAGTAGCCAGTCTTGGCTTCAAGAAATGCATTTTAAAATTTCCAATAACTGCTTCAATTCCTCTTCCTTGAACCAACAACCAGCGCTGTCTTTTGCCCAGTGTTCATGCTTTGATTGCTCAAGCAGAGGCCACACCCTAACAATAACATCATGCCCCCAAATTTCACCTTTACGGTTCCCCCAGGAGTATAAAATAACACCTCAGAGGTCAGGAGGGCAGACTGTATTTTGTGCAGTGTAGGGGCTGAAGCCAAGTTTCAAACATGCTAGGTAAGAGCCCTGCCACTGAGCTACACCCCAGGCCCCAGAACCAGTCTTGACACCTCAAGCCCAAAGCTTGCCAGTATCGGCTCAGTTTCCCTCAAAAGGGTGAGGGGAATCAATCTTTTAGCCTCCATCCTTTGCTCAAAATGGCGGTCTTCACCAAGGCTTTTGGAGTGCATCGGCGTGAACAGCATAGCCAGATACTAAGATCAGTCAAGCCTCCCCCGTGGGGTCCATCATTGGATGCATCATGGCTGATGGCAAAAGGCTTAGCTCCCCTGCACCCCCACAGTCTCTCATCTCAGGGTCAAAGGCTAGGCTGCAGTGTTGCACTGGGTAGGAAGCTGTCCCACTCTGGAGGTCCTGGGGGCTTCCACATGCTCAGCCCTCGCTCCCCCAAGAATAGCACAGGCTTACAGCAGAGGCTCCAAGAAGTTCAGCTGCTCTTGCCAGCTACTACTTGCCACAAAGTGCTTCATCTCATCGAGAAGTGCTTGGCTTCCAGCGGGCGGTTGCCAAGTTTAGGTTACCGAATGGTTCTGTTGAGTAGTCACGGGCCAGAAGGTGAAATTAGAGAGTTGGGAATGTTTCCTATCCTTTGATAATTTTTTTGTTTGTTTTTATAACACATCATACTCAGTGATAGCTTCTGGACCTCTGGAATATTCTGGCACTACTACTAAAGTCATCTTGGACCAACGATGAGAGGCCAGCAAGGCTGAGCTGTCCTGGATGGGTCCAAAGTGGACCTGAGCTGTGACTAGCAGCTTCATGGGGAGAACCCACCTTCTGCTGGGAGTGTACCCTTTCCCAGTCTAAGCAAGGCAGCCTTGGGTCTGCTCTGTATCAGGAGGAGTTCTGGAACTCTGGGTATGTTACCTGCTCCCCTGGGTATGCAAGTTCTGTCCTCTGAACCACCTAGGCTCTGCCTAAGCTCCCGATGTCCTTCACACAAGTGACCGACCCTGTCAGTGCCACTGCCACTGGGTTCCAGTTGTAAGCTGCTGGAAGCTACACTATCGCTAGCCCTGGGGATAGCCTCTTTAGTAGAATGTCTTGATAGTTCATTTGGATGCCAAGGGGACCCAAGGCATGTACCTTCAGGACTCAGAGGGTTGCAGGAAGCAAGAAATCAACTCAAAATGGTTTCTTTAGTGGGGTCAGGGCTGCCCACTTCTTCTGTCCTAGCGCCCTCTTCTTCTGAAGAAGAGGAAAAGCTTAGGCAGAGACTTCTGAGGCATTCCTGGAGAACAGCTCAGAGACCCCAGAAGAGGAAGAACCCTGAGTATTTTTCTTGGTATCTACTTCTGGCCTGGTCACCATAGCTGGGAGGCAGCCTCACCTGGACAACTATATGCGCTCAGCTACAGTTTCATAAATGACTTTTGATATGGGTTGCACCCAGCATCATAGCTGGCAACCCCTGGTCCCCAAGAGAAGAACACTGCACAGCCAATGAGATTTATAATGCCAGGTTGGTGACCATGGCCACCAGCATCCCTTGAACTGGCCTCTCATGTCGAGACAGGGTTTTAGTTACATAGACTCCAAAGAGTCCCTTCTATGCAGTGCCTGTTTCCTTGTATAGTGTGGGTGGCCTTAGGCAGTATCAAGGGTCAGCTTCTAGGGACAAGGGCCAAAATGACCAGTCTGATGTGTTCAATCCATAGGCGAAAGACATATTTTACATTTTTTAAATGCCTTGGCTGGGGAGACTTATGATACGTGAAGGTTACACGAAACTCCCACACAAATGCAGTTGAGCAAGCCATCCCACTTGCTCCTGTGGCATCATGGGTACTCCGACACTGTAACCGCTGGACCCTTCAGAAACTGCTTACTGACCCTAGAACAGATTCTGTTTCCCACACTTCAGTCCTTCCCGGAGCACGACAAAGCCGCTGACAGATCCAAAACGTACTCCAGGCTTTCTATCCAGGCCACTCGGCTCCTGCATGTCAGCTGTTGGGTTCCCAAGAGGCTGTGGCCCCACTGTCCACCTAAAGTAGACAGATAAGGTCAGTGTATTGCCGCCTGGGCTTAGGACCACACAGGCAGCTTCCTGACCCACTTGCTGGGGACTGGGAGCCATCAGACTCTCCCAGGAACATTCCACTTGGACTCCACAAGGCCCAGAGTCCATGCCTTGGCACTTGAGGATGGAGCTGGTTTACCAGTTCCTGTCAGTGGCCCACGGCTTGAGGACCAGGATGAAAGCACTAGGGCTGGCTCCTGGGCTCCTATAATGGCTGTAGACACCCACTGTCCATCTCCTGACACGTCTCGGCAGGGAATTTCCATTTCCAGCTGGGATGCATAGCTTGGAAGAGACGTTAAGTAGATAATCTCCCCCATGGTGGTGGCTACTCATTCCCCCAACAAATCAGGCCTGGGTGGTTAGAACATTCCCCTAGAACATTCTCCAGTGTTCCCACCATCTCCCTCCCACTCAGAGCACCCTTGATAGTGGAAGATTTAGAAGAGAGGGACCCAAGTGTTTAGAGATCCATGCGGGCAGCCGAGGGGCTTTTTACACTAAGCAAGCTAGTTCCCACCAGGTGTCTGCGATAAAGTTGTTAGCCCAGACTTCAGGGCGGGTAGGAGAGTGTTCTTCCAGCTGGAAGGGGAGGCAGAAAGCCAGTGAACCCTTGAGAGAGAGAGAGAGATCCACAGGGACTTACTTCAAGAGGGACCAAGGAGGGGTGAGAAACGTGTGTGGAGGTGGGAATTTGGAAGTCCAGGGCTACTTCACAGGAAGGAGGAAGTGGAAATGAGAGGACAGAAGTATCCACTTGTGACAGCCGCCCACAGCATGTGCCCTGCACTCACGGCCAGACCAAAAGACTTGACCATACATGTCCTCACACGGTGGGCATGGGATTGACCATAAACAGTGTTCTTTCTGGTCTATTTGGGTAGCCTGATCTTTCCTCGTGCCCTCCCAGACCCAAAGAGCCCTCCATCCACCCAGGGGAATCCAGAGGCCCTGCGGGAAAAGGTGCTTTGTGTGGAAGAAGAGGGCAACCTCCTCCTCAGCTTCAGTGAGACACAGAGCCCTCATCACCCCAAGGACTTAGGCCACAGAACATCAGTGAGTTTTGAGAGCCTGGGCAGCTGACCCCCTTCGTCCTCCCCAGCCTGCATCAGAATCAAGCTCACGTCAAGGGAGGTTCACACTGTTTCCTTCCGATCTCTGCCCTGCAACACCAGTGGTGGGGGCCGGCACCTGAGGAGTAAGGAGTGCCCCCATCTAGGTGCACCCTGGTCTGGAGGGGCTCCCCAGTGTCTTGTCAGCACCCTGTCTCCCAAAAGTGTTGGGTTAGCCTGGGTTGGTCTCTCTGTGATGGCCCCCACCCCAGGTACATGCTGGGATTTGGCTGTGTGGTGTGGTGCCCTGAGGCTGAGAGCTTCTTCATCCACTGCTCAGGGCCTCCTGCAGCCTTCTTTCTCCTGGAAATCAACTTCCTCCCAGTTCCCTGGGGACCTGAAGATTGTGAAAGTGGGTTCAGGCAGAGTTGTGGAAGGGCAGTCTACACGCGGGGGCCCCCCCCCCCCCACCGTCATCTCTCTCTTATGCCATCTAGAAAACACACTGTTAGTTTTTGAAGGGCAGCGGTGTGTGAACACCACTTAAAGGATAACTTTGGATTATTTTCTTAATGGGAAAGCAAACATTTATGTCTTATACACCGAAGGGCCTGCCGGAGTGTGGGAATATTGACTCTCAGGGCGCTGGCCTCCGTGACAGCGGGGCTCAGGCAGCGAGAGAAGAACTGTTGACTGCTGGCTGCCTTGCTTGACCACCACAAGCCAAACATTTGCTCCTTTGTCCATGGGCTGTGCAAGTTATGGCTGTGGTTGTGGCTGGGGCTGGGGCCATGAGCTACTGGGCATGTCTTCCTGTAAACAGCAGAAAAAAAATGCTGGGTGTATAGTGCCAGCATCGGTTCAGGTTTTGAGCAGACCCATCCTGACTGACACTTTCCTGGTGAGAAACAAGATGTCAGGAGCAATGGGGCAGCTCCTTCCTCTCTGACTTTGACATTTTGGCTGTGCCAGAGATGTAAAGCCCTGCTTAGAGGGCTATGAAGATGGCCCAGTGGATAAAGTACAATTTCTTGCCTTACAAGCGCAGAGGCCTGAGCCATCTCCACAGACCATGCTCAACTGTGGAAAAAGGTTCGGTGTAGTACACGCATTTACAATCCCAGCCCCGGAGAGCTGAAGACAGAGGAGGCCCTGGGACTTGCAGGCCAGCCAGCCTATCCTACTTGGTAAGCTCCAGGTCAGGAAGAGAAGCTGTTTCAACAAAAGGGAGTGGACAATATGAGGGGCAGTGGCTAAGGTTGTCCTCTCACCTCTACTTGTTTACACACACAAGTGAACTCACACCAGCACACATCTGCATGCATGATCAAAAGTCCTCCATTTTAAGGAAGAATGGCATGCCCCAGCAGGCTGGCAGAATTCCTGGGCTCTGTGTGCCTCTTCCTAGAGTGACTGGGGCTCTCATGCTCGCCCCCATTCAGTGGTACTGGGAAAGTGTCTGGTGTCCTCATGACCATTCGCCCTTATTCACCCTCAGGAACTCATTCGATGTGTTCCCCCTGGATTCCAACAAATGTGCATGGAGCTATAGGCCCTGGAGTCTTCTGAGAAAGCATAGCCGCCCCTCCGAGGCCAAGAAGGATGACCACTGAAGCTCTCTGAATGCAATGCTACACACCCTCCTTACAGCCCATGGGTCATCCTCACTCCCTTCTAAGTTCATGCATCCACCTGGCCATCTTTTCTTCCAAGTACCCAGTGCTCAGAGCCAAAGGACCCCAGTAGTGCTAGGGACAGGGCTCAAGGGGCAGGAGGAGGCCAGGAGGCAGGACATGTGGCCCGTGTGGCAGCTGTCTCTCCTTGACCTTCGGAGCCCCACACGCCACGCTGGCCGCCCTTTAAAGAGCAGCTGATTATCTCAAATGCTGCCCTGCTCTGGAGCCCACATGCCCTCCCTCCATGGACCGCAGGCTGCCAGCTGAGTGGCGGGTGGCAGCTGCTCTGAGCTGGAAGCTTTTGATTTGCGTCAGTGCCTAGCTGGCCAGGAGGGGCCTGCACGGCGGGTGCTTGGCAGCTGCAGAGAGTCCCAGTGACATCACGGTTCTCAGGGCCCAGGCAGGCATCCCAGGGGGAGCAGGCTGCATGGTCAAAGGAGCTCATGCTGCCGAGCCCTCACCCCTCTCCCCACCGAGCCAGGCTTTGAAGGCAGTTTCCATGATGCACACGCTGTGGAGGTCAAGCCCCCAGAGGCGGAACGGAAGTGGATTATCCCTCCCCCAATGGGCTCCCAGAGCAGCCTGGCTTGTCACTCTGCGGCCACCCGGTCATGGAGAACTCCTGCTAATTGAGGGCCTCTGTAGGAGCCCTCGCCATTCCTGCAAACCTGCAATTTCACAAAGATAAAAGGATCCTCAGAGGGCCCCAGTGAGAGCACCGTGGCTGCGAGAAGGGGTCAGGAAGAGGGGCTTTGTCATTTGTACCCTGGTGTGCCAGAGAGGCTACGCCATAGCCCAGCCATTTTCCTGGGTGGAAAGAGCCAGGCAGTAGTGGAGCTGTGGAAACCTACATGCGTCCCCTCCCGGCCCTCTCTTTGTTACCGATGCCTCCTGCTCAAGGCAGGAGCAATTGTGAGTCACTTCAAAGACTGCTTGGTTTATCCTTACAAAGACTTTCTGGGAAGGCGGCCCACAGCCTGCTCTCAAAGAAATGAGACTGGTTGTCACCATGGTCACCCAGCCCATCCCCCTCCTGTCAGCGAGATGCTCCGACTCCTAGCAGTAATTACCCCGTGGGGCTGGCCACAGCTCTTCTGCCAGTGTCTACAGGCACCCTCTGCTCCTCAGCCCAAAGCCCTTTGTACACAGCGTGGACCTCCGTTCACCTGTGCAAATGCTTCCTTCTCCAAACAGAACCCTCTGAGAATACTGTTCTCTCAGAGTTCCAGGACCAGTTTTACTGCTCCTACTGGCGGCCTCTGCGCCCTCACTGAGTCCTGGGATGAGCGCAGGGTGGGTGGCAGGCTGCTAACCCAGCAGGGACAACTAGTGTCTGAGCATAAGTCCAATGCAGTCACCACCCACTACCCACCCTGCGCTCCTCCCAGGACTCACTAGGGTGCAGAGGCCAGTAGGAACGGTAAGGCAGCGTGCTGGGTTCTCTAAGAGTACGCTTCTCAGGGTGGGCATTGACCGTGGAAGTGGCGCAGGCCCTGGGTTCTTGCATTTTCCTGAAGGCCCTCTGTGACCCAAGTTGATTTTTTTTCCTCACTCCCAAAGGTAACTCATTACCATCTTCTCTCCCTGGGCACCCAAGAATCCAGGAAATGGACTTTTGTAGAAACCCCATCCCAGTCAGGTGGGGGTTGGGGTCCACAGGGAGGCAGTTAAAGGGCCTCGTATCCTTCCCTTGAGAGTTCAGACCTTAGCTCTGGACCCATCAGCCTAGAGGACAGGAAGCTGTCAGTGGAGCCTGTGGTGGTGACAGACGGCGTCTGATTTGAATGGAGCTGTGGTTTGGAGAATAGCAGGCCACACTGTGTTTCCTCCCCACCAAGCAACTGTGTGGCTCCCATTTCTGAGTGTCTGGGTCCATCCCTCACCCACCCCACTATGACAGGGCCACATGCTGAGTCACCGGTGCGTCCCTAACGTGGAACCTCTTAGAGTATTTGTTTCCTGTGGCCAACGTAACAAAGCACAGCAGACTGGGTGGCTTAAACCACAGACATTTACTGTCTCTGAGATCTGGAGGTCAGAAGTTCAAGGTTGAGGTGCTGGCAGGCAGCTGCCTGAAGGTCCTAGGGCAGCTGGTGACCTTTTTCTCCTGACCACTGGTGCTGCAGAGTTCCTTGGTCCCTGCCTCATCACCTGGCCTCCCCATTTGTCTGTGATGGCGTCTCCCTTGCCATCTCTGGTAATGATTACAATGATGGCCTTTAAGGCCTGGCCTAATCCGGGGCCACCTCATCTCTAGAGTCTCACCTGAGACACAGCTGCTAGACCCTTCTTCCAAATACAGTCCCACTCACAGGATCCCCACAGACAGACTTGGAGGCTACCATTCAATTCCTTAGGGATGCACAGGAGGGTGCCTTCCCATCTCCAACAGGTTTCTCTAATGGACCCAGCAGGGTACCACAGTGAACAGATAAGGAAAAGGACCCAAGACCACAGTCCAGGTCTTGTGCCCTCCTTGATGCTCCTCTGCATAGAGCATCATCGGGGTGCAGTGGGGATACTGGGGAGAGGAGGTCTCCCAATTACCACTGAGCTCCAGTTTGAGGGGTTGTCTGATTCTCAGTCTGACCCTCCTCCTCCCAACACCCACCCCTTGTCACCAGTTCTGTGACCTCTGCACGAGTTCACCTCACAGACATGTGGCTAGCCACCAGCTAGTGGCTGTCTGACTCCTCCTGGCCTGTTACTGTATGTGGCCACCCACCCTGGTGTGAACCTGACCTCCAGCCACCAGGGATAGAGCCATCTATCAGGTGCCAAGGAGGCCTCGTGACATGCCAAGGCTCTGAGGCTGGCAGAGCAAGTCTGTGTGGCCAGGCAGAGGCATTTAGGTCACAGGCTGGGCCACACAGGCTTGGAAGGAACCTCCATTCTCCCAGCCCAAGTCAAAGCAGCCCCCTGCTGCCTTCCCCACCTATTCCTACGGGGGTCCATGTCCTCACTGTAAGAGCGAAGCCGCTGAAGTCTCTACAGGCCAGGCTGCTGTGAGTGGCTTGTGGCCCAGACCTTCTCAGAACACAAAAGTGACCCAGCAAGGACGAAATAGGAAGAAACCCTGCCCATAAATAGCCGCACATGTGCCAACTGTCTACCAAGATTGGACAGCCTGGAACTCGATGCCAATTCTCCTGGAGCCTGTGCCAGTTCTCTGGGACTTAGAGCTCCCAAGAGGCCAGTCTTGACTCCAGCCTTTGGGGCTCTGACTTCAGAGAGGGGAGCCCACAGCCTACAAGAGATCATCAGACGGGAGACCTACCACTTGTAGAGGTAGATGCCTTGGGGTTCCCTCCTTCCTGGCTTCTCATCCTGCAGCAGGGACATGCCCCTCAAAGGCCCTCGGCGGAGGTGAACGAGTGTCTGATGAGGAGTAAAATGACAGATGGACATGCAGCTGCCTCCAAGCTCCTGGACACCTGAAAAGCGAGACTTAGCCCTGCGAACCCTAAGACACCCACAGGAGAGACAGTAGAAACCATGGGGCTGATGGGAAAAGGAACAGGACAGTGGGATGGATGGTACCATCCTGGGACTTGCAGCCCCAAGGAGGAAGGAAATTGCATGAGAGGCAGGGCCATCTTTCTGGAGTCCCAAGGTGCCGAACCTGCCTTCGGTTTGAGCAGGTGAGCAGGGGGATGAGCTTTACGGTTGCATATAGCCAGTGTCCAATCCGTCTCTGCCCTGGACACAGGGCCACAATGAGACAGAGCACCAGTGTGGTTGCAGCTCTGACAACCTTCAGGCCACTAAGGTCTACAGTGACCCTCCCTGTGACTTTGTCTGCAGCTTGCTGGGTCCTAAGACTGTCTTCTCCAGAGAGCTTCCTGGCTGGAGTTTATAGCTGGGGCCATGGCTCCTATCGGAATACCAAGACTCCGTTCTTTCCATCCCACCAATGTGTAAGCACGGATGGCGGTCTTCCTGTGTTTAAGCTCTGGGTAGCCTCAGCCTCGTGTACTTGGCCGACATCAGTGCCTCAAGTTGTGGCCGTGAATATATCACTCTTCCTCAACATGGCGTCTCCAGGAAGAATGGGAGATGCCTAGTGGTTCCGTTGGTATTTAGAGTCATGTTTATAGAGAGAACCTGTAGCTCTTAGGCTGTGGACTGCAAAGGGACAAGGCTCCAGTATGGCAACATAGTAGGCCTAGGTGTGGAGACCTCACCACACACCTTCCAGGACCAACCCCTCTTAGAATTTAGGGTCTGTCTCAATGGGATTCACTAGGCAAGATGAAGTAGGGCCACACCTTGTATGGTTGATAGTTTCATAGGGAGCCCCAGTGACTTGGCACGGTGTTTGGGAGTACAATCCTCCCCAGCCAACTGCTGTACCTTCTGCTCTGTAGACTGCCTCACACACATGTGGATATATGACTAAGACCTTCCTGCAGTACTCTGCCCAGCCCAAGCTTCAAGAGAGAGGTGCCTTAGGCTGTGGGCAGAGAGAGAGAGGCCCAGTACGCAGAGGACTAGGCACAGTGACCATTTGGAGGGATGCTGGAGGGGTTAAAGCAGTAGGAACTTCACTGTCCCCTCCCAAGGAGGTCACTTTTCAGTCCAGGGTCTTCTGTGAGGGTCAACTGATCTGAACAAGACCTCCAATGGGTCCTGTCTTAGTCAGTGTTCTGTTGCTGTGAAGAGACACCATGACCGTGGCGACTCTTATAAATAAATATTGAATTAGGGCTGGCTTATAGTTTAGTATTAGTCCATTATCCTCATGATGGGAAAGCATATGCAGACAGACATGGTAGCTGAGAGGCCTACGTCTGGATCCACAGGCAGCAGGAAGAGAGGAAAGACTGGACCTGCCTTGAGCATTCTGAAACCCCAAAGCCCGCCCCCAGTGACACACTTCCTCCAACAAGGCCACACCTCCTAATCCCTGTCAAGTAGTAGCACTCCCTAATGACCAAGCATTCAAATTTATGAGCCTCTGGGGGCTGTCCCTAGACAACCACACAGGCTCCCAACTGTTCTTGTGGTTCGTTCCTCAGAGGTATGTGCTCCTGTCCGCTACCCTGCATCACGGGGTGGGAGAGATTCAGGAGGCTGTACCTGGCATTCCACTCACAACCCTGGTCCCTCAGTGGGGGTCAATGGTCACAGTCCCTCCGAGTTCCCTGGTCAACCCTCCTGCCCACATTGCTGCTACACCCCAGGGGAAGATGTACCCCCGAAATGGATATGTTCATTGGTACCTATGCGATCCACAGACCTGAAATCTTAAAGTACAGATTTATCTTTCATTGGTTCTGAGGGGTCAGAATCTACCCAGATTCCACTGGCTAAGGTCAAGATAATGAGGACTTTTCTCCTCCCCAGGCTCCAGGGAGACTGTCTCCATGCCCTTTCTGGTCTGCCTCCGCTCATCTTCTCTGAACAGAGCCAGCTACGGGCAGCCCAGCTCTCTTATGTTGTACCCTCCTCTCCCGCTTCCTATCTCCCAGGTCTTGTGTGCACCCCAGACCTCCACACACAAGCCAGTTAGCCACACTCCCCCCCACCTCACCTCAGCAATCCTTGCAATCTTTCTCCTCTGAATAGGGTTTAAAACAAAACAAAACAGAAAAACCATAAGCTGAACAGTCGTCTTTAGGAGACCATTCCACCAGCCACACTCGGTCCCTCGGGGACTCTGTCTTTGTCACCTGTGTGTTCCTTGACAGTGACACTGAACTCCTCCACTGAGTCTTTCCTCCACTTACTCACCTTGTCCATGGCGCCAGGCCTGGGGCCCAGGAGGATCAGGTGGCCAGAGGTACAAGCTGCCCATTGTGTTGGTGCGGGTGGGTCCCACAGGGCCTGGCGGGCCAGCACCAGCATTCTCCCACTGATTTAAAAAAAAAAAAAAAGACCTTTGTGCAGGCGACAGGTCCCCACCCTGCTCCACATGAGCCAAGACTGGTTCCCAGCCTCCCTGTTTGCAGGCAGGATGACCGTGTGGCTCTTCGCTCTGTGTGGTTAGTGTCACCAGCATTGCATGCCAGAGGGCTCAGATCTGCAGGAGACCGGCATACTCACCAGCTGAAGACCAGTTCCTTCCCGACTGGCAGAGTTATAGGGAAATGGCGCATGGGAAGACAGTGGTGCTGGCCCGTCAGGCCCTGTGGCTGTGCCAGGAGCACTTGGGACACCTTCTGAATCTCTCGGGTAAAGAACATGGTCCCTGTGGAGAAGGTGTGCTCAGAAGAGGGTGAGCCGCCCCAGGGGGCACTGACAGCCTGGTGGCCAGCAGGTGCTTGAACTGGTCGATGCAGTTGTCACTGTGGGGAAGGTTAAGGACGGGAGGAAGGAAGGTGGCCGAGAGACAACTGAGCATTACAGGCTGCAGCCATGACAAAGATTGAAGTCTGGAAGGCAGTGGGGTCCCAGGGGACCTGGGAGCCGTTAGGACCTCTGAGAAGGAGCATCTGCATTGCACCATCCCTGGCACCATCCCTGGCTGTCCTACACCAAAAGCCCACATTTTGTTTCCAGCCGGTCCCACGGAGTCAACATGCACTCTGGCTTGGAACATGCCCCCAGGAGCAGGGGTCTGCTGATGCTGTTAGTCAAGGCATCTCACAGGTTCGAGATGGGGACACTCTTGAGACATTCTATAGTGACAGCATCCCAGTCATGCAAGTGTAGGGTCCTGGCTCCTACAGACCCCCCTGAGAAAGATGCCTCCCTCAGGCTCCTATCTTAGACTGCAGGGTAGACAAGGCCAGGCCAGAGTCTTGCTGGCTCCTTTTTGTTCTGTTTCTTTGGAAGGTCAAAGCCACGGACAACAGGAGATGAGGCTGTTTGGCGTCCTAGCAATGGAGACTTCGGCACTGTCCCCAGGGCCAGGGCCAGGGTGGGAGGGAAGGAGGAAACAAGGGAGCTACTTTTGTGAAAAGAGAGCTGGGTGGGGGCACAGGAAGGGCAGGGAAGGAAGGCAGGAAGGAGGGTGGGGAGGGCAGCACTGATGGAAAGCCCTTGAGGCCCCAAGGACAGAGGCCCTGCTTTGACCTGAGGTAGAGAGCAGAGTGAGCCTTCTCTGCTCCCCCAAGGCCTCAGACATCAGATTCCTGCAGCTCTTCATGGAGCCAGGTCAGGAAAGGCCTCTGTAGGTGATACCCCCCATTCCCACCTCATCTGCCTGAGGCCTTATTTCAAGCCTGTGGGACGTTCCACAGGCTGGACACTCTGGGCATGAACGCCACCAGGGGCTGAGGCAGTGCCAGTCTGGTACAGGAGCTGCTGGATCTCCTGGGTGTGAGCACTGTTTCTGGAGCCATTCCAAGAGTGGATGGAAACAGGTAACCCATACAGAGGGGTTTGGAGAGACCAGTCATGAGAAGAGCTACATGGATTGGAGCCAGGTTGCAGGTACATTAACTCTCCAAAGATATTGGGGGAGTTGGGATGACACCTAGGGTCAAAGGGCAAAGGAGGGATGGATGGATAGGGAGGGACAAGGGTCATGGGAGGAGTCCTCAAGCACAGTCTTCTCCTGGAAGGGTAGCAAGGCAGGGACAGTGAAGGGAAGACAGACATCTCCCATGACAGAGTCCCATGAGCTTCATTCCTGCCTCCCGATGCTCTTCTCAGCCTCCAGATGACTGAAATCCCAATCAGAAGCCCAGAGTGAGTGGTCTGGCAGATACTCATTACCTGGAAGGCAGCTTTCTAGTGCATGGCCTAGACAACACAAAGAGAGAGACTACAGACCAGACAAAGATGCACTTGTTACCCCATCGCTGTCGTGGTGGTTGATAGCAGTTAGGGTGGAAATGGTGATGATCCTGGCATGGTTTTGGTGACAGTCACAGTGATATTTACAGTGGTGACAGTAACGGTAATGGTTATGGTGGTCATGTTCATAGGTTTAGTGGTCATGATGATGCTCCTGTTGGGAACATGGGCACAGCGGCGGTGACAATGGTACGAGGATGGCGGTGGTAGTCGTGTTGTTAGGTTTGGTGGTGGTGATGTGGATGATGCTGATGTTGGCAGTGGTAGCGATGGTGGTGAGGACAGTGATATGATGCTGATATTGGCAAGTGGTGGTGATGGTGGTGAGGACAGTGATATGATGCTGATGTTGGTAGCAGTGGTGATGGTGGTGAGGACGGTGATAGGATGCTGATGTTGGTAGCCGTGGTGATGGTGGTGAGGTCAGTGATATGATGCTGATGTTGGTAGCCATGGTGACGGTGGTGAGGACAGTGATGTGATACTGATAGTGGTCATTGCATTAGTTTTGGTGGTAACTGTTAGTGGTAATGGCAATGGTGGTGATGGGAATGAAATGGTGGTGATGGCCACCAGGTTCTTGGTTTTGGTGGTGGCCGTGGTGTTTACAGTCACAGTTTCAGTGGTCATGGTGACTCTACCTCCCAGGCAGGTCATGAAGCTGTCATTTTCTCAAGAGCCGGGACTGTCTCTTGGCATTTCACTCTCTGCTTCAGACCACTTACTCATCTTGGAAACACTGGACAAACCCTGAGTCCCCTCTGTCCACACTGGACTGCTGAGCAATGTCACCAGGCACCGGAGACCACCCCTGTCCAGGATGAATCCTGCTGGCCGTTAACCCATCCCCCAGCTGCTGCTTCCACACATGCCCATACATCTTAGTCCCTCTTTGGATGGCTGGTTGCAGGTCATGCATCCCATCGCAGGCTCCAGTGCCCAGCACTGACCCTTCCTAGCCCGGGTCACTCATTTCCCAAGGCCTTTGTGGGCCACCCAGGGAAAGGTTTGCCCAGGGTTCCTCTTCATTCTTCTACACAGGTACCTGCCCACCCAGCGAAGCTTGCTTTCTCCTCAGGCCTCCAGGAAGCCACCCCTCCTCCCTGTCAGGGAGAAACTTGGCTGGCAGAGGGAGAAGACATGCTGACATCCAAGGCAGAAAGCGGCTGGCTGCTGGCCTCAAACCCACACCTGCCTGGCCTCTAAGCATACACTGTCTGCGCTCTGGCAGAGGACAGGTGGGTGTATTCAGTCCAAGTTTACAAAATAGAGCCGTCTGACCCTACATGGTTTATGCATGAGTTCACTCCATTGCTCTTTATTTATTTTTCTTTTTTCTTTTGCTGGGGATTTGGCCAGGCTCATGCCAGGCAAACACTCTTCCAACAAAGCTAGCCCCAGCTCCCTCCTGCCCCTCTTCAAACCAGACTTGACTATGAGCACACACGTGTAAATACGCTGCATACGTACTGCATCATCACATAACATGCATGCACAGATGACATGCAGAGTCAAATGTCATACATAAGCCACACACATATGAACTCATTAATACCACACACTCATGATAAAATACCCCTATGTACACATAATGCTCATGTATATACATACTTACATGTGACATGCTCAAACATACTCTTGAACACACATGCATACACAAACCATGCTTACAAATAGCCTACCCACTTTTACATATACTCAAAAAGTCATGAGCATACAAGAGCACACTTGCACACACATTCAGAGAGCACACATCACGCACCGATGCCATAGAGTGTACACTACACCTCCACACACACCAGCGTCTTTCACCCTCTGTGATTTTGTGTGGGAGTTCCCACATTGGTACTGGCCAAAAGGAGGTTGCCCGCCATTTTTATTGCTCATTCTAGACCTTGACCACAGAGGCACCCCTACTTTTAGGCCGTGTCCCAGAGGTTCATAGATGGGTGGACAGGTTCCTGGGGTGAAGAAAGACAGCAGAGAGGGAGGAATCAGAATGCACAGGACTTTTCTACAGCCCTAGGGAGTCAAAGACACTCTGTCATCATGGGGGACTCTGTGACCATTGGTGTCCTTCGGCCCTACCTGCCCTGGGACTCCAGAACAGCCTACCCATTTGGTTTTCCTTTTTGGCTGGGGACTGGGCCTTGATCGTCCTGAGCACGGACTCTACCGACTGAGCTATCCCCAGCTCCAGCTCCCTGTCCCTCTTCTTGCTCTGCTTGGTGTCCAACAGCATCTCCAAGGAGACATGTCTAACCTTCCCCACTGTGCACGCTGCGGCTGCTGCATGTCGCTCAACTTCACGTATGTTCTCCTTGCTCCCAGGAAGCCCCTTTAGTTTCAGCATCCAAATGCATCAGCGCCTGCCTCCCTCCCCACCCAGCACTGGACTCCTGCAGGTTTCTGCTGCAGCCTCCACAGCAGAACAGACAAGCTCTCAGCCATGCAGACGGCAGGCCCCTCTCCGCCAGTGTGGTAGCATCTTGACTGTGGCTGCCAGGAATCCGCACCAGAATCCCTTCACGACACTAATGATGCTGTCACTTCTGCAGTCCCCTTCTGATCCTTACCTCCTTAGGGACATACACCCTAGAAAGGTGACAGCTCCCACTGGATGTGCTAATTAAGGGCCAGGAGCTGGAGGAAGACAGGAAGAGGAGGAAAGGGAGGTGGGGGGAAGAAAAAGAGGACTTGGTAAATATTTGCTAAGGGAATGAATGCATGGAACACAGCTCCGCAGCCCCTGTGAGGCCCTAAAAACACAGAAATTAGGAAGAGAAGAAACTGCAAAAGGAGAAGGCCACCCTGCCTCCCAGCAAACAGCATTTCTAAGACTGACGAGCCTGTCCCTTCCCCTCGGATCCCTCTGAGGACCCTGAGCCTCTGCCATAGTCATGATCAGCTGAACTGCCAGGCAGACATTAGCAGAGGAGGTGCTAGGGGGACGGAGGGGAGGGGAACTGGGGTGGCACAGTCTGTCACTGCAGCTGCTTTATGCCAAATGCCTGGAATTCTAAAGTCCCTCCCACCCAGCAAGCAGGACCAGCTGAAGGCTGGCCCCCTCAAGCTGGTGCCGAAAGGGTCTGGCCTCCCTCAAAAAGGTCTCAGCCTCCCTCAAAAGCCCAGAGTGCAGGTCAGCCAGCATGAGTACCGTGCTTAGCAGGTCCCTCCCACCCGTGCCTGCAGAGAGGCAACCTGACCCGGCCCTCCCCATCATCACATGCTCACCCCCCTCCCCCCCCGCCCCCCCCCACCCCCCCCCCCCGCCCAACCCCCGCCCCCACCCCCCCCCCCCCCCCCGTGCTTAGCAGGTCCCTCCCACCCGTGCCTGCAGAGAGGCAACCTGACCCGGCCCTCCCCATCATCACATGCTCACCCCCTCCACCCCCCACCCCCACAAGCCACCCTACGGGAGTCACAAGGCAGAGTTTCCATTAGCGTCAACTGTACGTGGATGTCGGTCCTAAAACCGGTGGGAACGGGAGGGAAGAAGACTGTTTTAGAAAATTCACATGCCTGGGGTCACATGGTGACCGAAGACATCCCCCAGCATGGGGAAATAGTCCTTAGGGTGTGGACTCTGCACTTGGGTGCCACCCCCGCCCCCCATCACATAGCCACTTCAAGGAGGAGGGGGTAGCAGATGCTCACCCTCAAATAAAATATTCTACCTGCAAGGTGCAGGGCTGGAGGGTGCAGTGATCTCCAGGCCTGAAAAGCCCGTTTGAGTCCTGCCCCACATATATTCCCAAGGCAGCGTGTCATTGGCCAAAGCAATCTGCAAGGAGTTGGATATGTACCCCAAATTCAAACATTTCAAATTGCCCAAAATTTTCCCGGATGGCCAGTAGAATTATCAGAACCCCCCCCCCCAAGTTCAAAGAGGGCCATATGCCTGGGGTTCCTGGGTCATTTCTCCTTTAAACCAAATCACCACAGGAAGCAGCAAGCTTAGGGAACAAATGTGTTCGCTCTCAGGGAGCGCTCAGGGGCTCTCTATTAACCCATTCACGGTAAAGCTAGGCACCCGGAGCTCAAAGAGATCTGAGGAATGGGGAAGCTCACAATCCCAGCCAGCTCTAGCTCAGGTGTGGCCGGTCAGCTCAGCATGAATAAGCCACCTCCTTCTCCACCTCCCACAGTGGGAAATCAGGGAGCCCACTATCGCAGGGACACCCTGTTCCAGGTATCCCCACTGTTGTCATTCCTACAAAACAAAAAAAACAAAACAAAACAAAACAAAAACCCACTAATGCTCAAAACAAAAACCAGAAAGAGCCGTGCCAACCCTGATCTGCTGTGCCATGCCCTAACCCTGAAGCATCCAGCCAGCCCAGTACTCTCCAGACTGTGGTCCTTTCCTGGAGGCGGGGAACAGAGAGAATACTTCCACCCAGCAAGGGAGGGGAAACATTTCAGATCTCTTCAAATCCTCAACTTCCCAGCCTCAGTGGGTTTGAATAAGAATGGCTCCCATAGGTTCACATAGTTCAAACTTGGTCCCCAGCTGGAGAAACTTTGGAAAGGATTAGGAGGTGGGTCATTGTGGGCTTTGAGGTTTCAAAAGACTCTAGAAATTCCCAGTGTGTCTTTCTCTCTCTGATTCGTGTTTGTGGATCAAGATGTGAGCTCTCAGCCGCGCCTTTGCTCCACCATTATGGACTCTAACCCTCTGAAAACAAAAGCCAAATTAACTTCTTTCCTTTATAAGTTGCCTTGGTCATCATGTTTTGTCTCAGCAAAGAAAAAGTAACCAAGACAATGAATGGCTTTGATAGCTCTAGACTCCAGGCAGTCATGTTATTCCAGAACCTTCCCCTAGTGCTAAGCAAATAGGTTGTGTTCAGTTCTCACATCTGTGACACCTCTTGGCTCCTTTAAGGGCACACATCCCACACTGCAGACACATCAGCACCTCTTGACTCCTTAAAACCTGACTGAAACTGATCCTGGCCCCCTTATCACAGAGAAGCAGGACTGCCTGGAATCAAGCAACCAAACAGAAGTCCTGAAGGAACCTTACCCCTCCCATCTGGGCCCCACAGTGGGAGCTGGGGCAGTTCCCAGCTTTGTGGCCCCTAGGGACCTCCTGTTTGGAGTTCTTTCGCTAGTGGCACTCTCTAGGGTCCTGGTGGTGAGGGCAGGGGAAGTTTGCCTCTGGAATTCTCCATTATTACGGGAAACAGGATTGGTAGAAGAACCCAGTGTATCTGCAGACTCTACCGGGGCTATCAATACGAACACACAACCAATTCTGCTCATATCAGTTCCACAAAGAGACTGGGTCAATGGCTCAAGTGACGGCCGCACTTGGGACACTCATTCGTAACACTAGATTTGGAGACAATTCTTTTTTTTTAATATATATTTTTTTATTTATTATGTATACAATATTCTGTCTGCGTGTATGCCTGCAGGCCAGAAGAGGGCACCAGACCTTATTACAGATGGTTGTGAGCCACCATATGGTTGCTGGGAATTGAACTCAGGACCTTTGGAAGAGCAGGCAGTGCTCTCAACCGCTGAGCCATCTCTCCAGCCCTTGGACCCATTCTTATAGCGGAAGACACTCAAGACTCCTGTCTCACCAGTGAGGAGTGAGTGAGGCCACACACTGACAGGTGCCCACTTAGTCACTGTAAGCCTATAATGGAAAATGCACCTGGTACTCTGTGCCATGGCATAGGGCCCGTATGCGGGGTCCCAGACATCAGTGGACAGAAAGAGCCCTGGAGGCTTCATGGTATAGTATGTGGCAGCCATGTTCTGTGACATGGCTACATGAGGCTGCTACTTGACCAACAGGAATAAAAATAGTGAAAAAAGGGCCTTGGGGCAGATAGCTAGGAACAGTTAGCAAATTTCTGACCCAACCCATCCCTGGCCCCAATGATCCAGACAATTCTCATCAGTGTGGAGTTCTGATAAGCATTTAGGTATCCGGCAACAGGGAGGCCATTGTCCCAAGGATGAGATGGACAGCATCAATGTGGTCATAGCTCCTATGTGCTAGAGGAGGAAGGGCAAGCACTGTGGTGGCCCAGTGGACCCCAGCCCGAGAGATATTTTAACCAGGAATCTTTACCCAGAGTCCTGCTCTAAAGGCAAACACCAGGTTGTTTCAATCCTACTTCGGGCTAGCCCTCCGATCCAGGAATCTAGCAATCCTACCAGGGTTTCTGTCAGCCACAAGAGACTGAACAGGCATTAAAGATTTCTCATGTCTGCATGGCCCCACAAGCTCTGCATCTAGAACACTGAAGAAATGTTTAAGATAGCCTGGATAGGGACCTGCAGCATTTTACCATAACATTTGGTGCTCGTGACTCAGCCAGGCTCTCTCCACTTCCTCTCCCGCCCACAGGTGGTCCTGTTGAGGGCATGTGGAACCCTGGGCTGGGGCGGCGGGGAGGGAGGCATCTGCCTGATCGTCAACCTCTATGCACACCTGCAGCTTAGGTGGTGAGTTTTCCCCTTCCCGTCAGCCAACCACAGCCTTCACGGCTACAGTTGAGCCCTTTGCTGACATTCGTCTCTGGTCGCTTCCCATAGCTAAAAAACGTCACCTGACTAAGCAGGTTGGTCCTCCCGCACTAACACTGCACACACTATGCGGTGCATTCAATTTAGGGCTCAGGGTCCCTTGGATTTTTCTTTCTCCTTTCTTTTTTTTTTTCTTTTGGACCACTTGTAAGTGGCCCCCACTGTGAGAGACCACTCGGAGCGGCTTTAGCCTCTCTGGCTTGCAAGTTACCCAGACCAGAGCCAATCAGGCTCCAACACCCCACCTTAGAGAAGAGACATTTTCCTATAGGCTTTGCAGTGCTGCTGTTCATGAACACCCGCCTGTCGAGAAGAGATGATCTCCTACAGGCTCTATGGTGTTTTTGCGGTTTTCACATTTTCGGCTATAGTATAAACCCTCAAACTATCAGCCACCCGCCTGTGAATGCTCTGCCGGGGTCCACGTTTCCTCAAACTATCCCTGCCACCACTACCACTGGTCCCACGAAACTGACAAGATTAGTCGGATCTGGATCTGCGAGGCAGCTGTTTTCAATTCCAGCCTTTGCTCCCTTCCACAGCTTGTGGTGCAGGGCTCGGCGACAGGGCAGATTACGCCCCCAGGTCTCTCTTGTTATTATGTTTAAAACTCTCGCAGCTCAAAAAACTGTGGTTTTTCCATACAATATGTGACGGCAGGCATTTTAACTGAGGTCAGGTGACCTTACCGCCTTCTTAACTGAGATCAGGTGACTTCACCGCCATCTTAACTGAGAGCCAGGTAAGGTGACCAAGTCCTGCCATCTTTACTGAGTATTCCCTGCCTGGTTCCCTGGTGCATGTGTGTTTTGTGCAGTGGCATGCCTTCGGTAGGGCCCACCAAAGCATCCGCTTTGCCCAATGCCTGTTCACTCTGTGTGTGTATGCATACATGTAACTTAAACACAACTATGTTTACTGTTAAATGTTATAATTGTTCATTGTATGTCATTCCAGACTACAAAGCAGTAAGTCAGGGTTGGAGCCTGAAGCACGGCTTGACTCGCACCTTCTCAGTAGTAGCTATGCCTTGAAGTCCTGGAAGCGCCATGCTGCCTGGCAGATCTATTGGTTCCACCTGGCTGGGCTCTCTCCATGAGGCCCCACCCCTCCAGAGAACAGGAGAGTGTTCGTGCTCGGTTTTGAAGAGGCAGGGCGCGTTGCACGGTATGCCATTATTTGTGCTGTAAAGGGCAAAACGTGAATACACACAGGGCTATTTATAGTTGCAAAGATGACCTAGAAAGATAAATAAGAAACTAACAAGAATAGTGGCTTGGGACTAGAGATGGACTTTAACTCTCTTGAATGTGCTTGGCCATGGTGGGTGACGCCAGAACTGTGGTGGATGTTCTCTGTGTTTAAAAAAATAAACTTCGGCTTTAAAACAAAGTATCCTGTAAAAAGAAACCAACAAAACAAAGCTGATACGGAGTTTATACAATAACCAGGCAGAGAGAAAAAAGATTTGTTTCAAATGATGGGAGAGCAGTGTCTAGATCGGTTGTTTTTTTTTTTTTTTTTTTAAAGAAAAAACAGGATACATCTTCAGGGTGAAGGGAATAGCAAAGGAGCCACACACAACACTCAAGCAACCATACTGTCAGGGTTGACTCTGCTCCTGGGGTTTGCCCTGCTTCCTTGTGTAAAATCAACAATTCTAAGAAGGTCCCACAATTAATATTGCCTGAGAAAAGGGTCCCCATGCAGGATCTAATAGGTTAAGCAGCAATGGGAGTTGTGGGTGTGAACAGTGGAATGTCACCCTTGAAAACAGAGCTTTTATTTCCTTGTTCCTGAGGAGGGTCTCTAACTCACCTGCCCACTCGTGGAGGACTGGTTACACACAAGTCTAAGGTAGAGAATGTGTGTGCCCAGTTATGCCAAAAGTTAAGGGAAAAGAAAAAGAAAAAACAAACAAACTATATAGAGGTCATGGCCAGGGTCTTAAGGCTGAGGAAACCTTCTCTGGTAGTCAGCTAAGAGACTCCAAATACCCTGCCTGCCTTGGTTAAATATGTTTAATTTAGAGAATTACTTCCAGGACCAGGGGTGGCATCATTCACCTCATCTGGGCTCTGTTTTCTGTCAGTGGACATTAAGGGGCTGTAGCTCTACAAGAGGGGCTTAGGGCAGAATGGATGTTGGGGTTCTCACCAGAGCCAGGTCTGCTTGGCATGCTAATGTGAAATCAAAGAGAGCAAGGACCCAGCCCTTGGCCGGAAATCTATGTTTAGTAACTTCCCACTGGCTTCACATGTTGAGATAAACCTGTGTTCCTCACAAGGACATGCATTTTGGGAGCCACCGGTCCAGAGCAATGCCCCCTTTCTCCACTTGCAGAATAGAAGGTGCGGGTTCACGGGAATGCTGCAAAGGTCTCCTGTGTGTCTGCCTTACCAGGCCACCTGCCAGTGCTGCAGAGCTGCTGGCCTTGGTCCGGGTGGGCACGGGGCAAGCACAGGCCTGAGTCTCCAGAGGAGACTCATCACCATAGTTAGCCACATGCGCCTTAGAGGGACAGGCCATGGATGCATCCTCCCTGTCCTCACAGGGCACACACAGGCTACTCCTGAGGTCCACACGGACAAGTGAGACTGTTGGTGAGTCACTGAGAAGGTAGCAAGCACGCTCCCTCGTAACCAGGCCCCTTCCCAGAAAGAAGGGGGTCTTCCTGGGCGAGCTGCCGCAATGGAAACCGTCCAGCTCCACGGGCAGCCTCTGCTGTTTTAATGACTGGCATGTGGCTGCTCAGCAGCCAAGCAGGCTGGCTGCGAGCGAGCGCGGAGCCAAGAACAAAGCGGGGCCATTAAAAGGCTGTGCAGAAGCTCCCACTGCAGGCTGCTGGAGCTGGAACAGATGGAGGCGGTCCGCGTTTCCAGCCCTCGCAAGGAACGTCAAGGGCCTCGTAGCAGTCTGCCACCCAGGACTAGACGTCTGGGACCTCAGCGGCCCGAGACTGGCCAGTCACAGCAGGCTGCAAAGTCAGTCTGCAGAGAAAAAAGATGGTGTCATTTCTCTCCAGACCTCCCCGACTGTAAAGGTTCTGAGGCCCGTCCCAGCCTCCGCTCCCCTAGCCTCCGCTCCCCCAGCCTCCGCTCCCAGCCTCTACTGGCTCTTCCCTGTCTCTCCATTGTGCACGCACTCACTTGCTCATTCACCCCCTCAGCTCGCTGACTCACTTCCTTCCTCGGCTCTGCCGTTCATGCATTTCTTCACACATTCACTCATTCAATTCGCACACCCATTTACTCACGAAGCTTTTGATCAGCGTTTACTATGGACCGGGTGTTGTCTGGGCTGCTAGGAGAACCTTGGAAAACCAACTCTAACTCCATCTTCAAACGTTTGCAAGTCCAGAGCAGGCACTGGGAATTCATTGAGCCAGAGTGAAGATAACAGTATGTAAGAAAATGACACCTAGAGCAGACAGTGTAAGTGACCCTTGGCCTATGGGACCCGGAGGAGGCAGCTAGGCAAGGATCTGACCATTATTCCAGAAAGACAAAAATTAGACTGTTTTACAATAACTCTTGAAATGTCAATATTGGCATTAAATCCACCAATTTTTAAAATATTTCTTTATTTTATATTATTTATTTTTATATTATGTGTCTGTTTCATCCGCATGTATGTCTGTCAGAGGGTGCCAGATTCAGCTGAAGTTATAGACAGGTGTGAGCTGCCATGTGGGTGCTGGGAATTGAACCCAGGTCCTCTGGAAGACGAGCCAGTGCTGTGAACTGCTAAGCCATCTCTCCAGCCCCCTACCAATCTTTAGGTACAAAATGTATGTCAAACAAAGCAGGCCTGAGGGCTCCATCCCAGTCCTGACTTCAGGTCCTGGCCCAGCCATGCTGTGAACAATATATGGGCACGTGTGAATTTGTCTCGCACACATGTGTGTATGGTATTCTCTGAGGCCAGCTGGCCTAGGCTGTGGGGACAGGACTAGGAGTGTGGATACCAAGGAACCACCTCCACCCTAGGATGCCAAAGGACTTCAGACCTCTGCTACTGCTGAAGGGACAGCAGTGCAAGCTGCCTCCTGAGATGCCTGTGACCAGTGGAGCTAGCCAGTCACACACAGCTCAAGGTCTCCTGAGAGCCTGGCTGCTCCTAAAACATGGCAGTATCCCTTGTCACTCGGGGTCAGACTCAAGCTTCTCTCTCATGGCTACCTCTGGGGTATCCCTCCCTGTCTTATACATATGAACCCCTAAATTCAATCTTTCTTGCTTAGCCTATCTGGTTTCTCCAGGAGAGTGACTAGCAGGTTATAAAGTCAATGGAGTCACTGGGTCCCAACCAACTCTTCTGCTTGGCTCTTTGAGTCTCGGACATAGCTACTGTATCTCTCACCCTGTTTGATAGAAAAAGCAGGAAAGTGGGCCAGTATTCCACGAGAAACCTTCAGCCTGTGTGGTACAGGATGCTGACTCTGCTTTTGCCCAAAGCTTCTCTGCCTGCAGCTTGAGTCGCATGCAGAACCGAGGCACGTCCTATGAATGCTGGCCTGCACCACCCACATGTATGGGCCTCACTACACTGCCCAGTCTCATCTCTAGAAGTTTTCTGTTGGGTTAGTGTGGCCAGGAAGGAAGCTGCCTGTGTGTGTGCAGCTTGGATGCCCGTCCTGCCAGGCCGTCATCACCTTGAAAACACTGCCCTGCAGCTCCCGTGAGTTGCTGGGAGTGTGGTTGGCTCTGAAATGTGTTTGCATCCTGTGGGGAAGTGTTTCCTGAGTGTCCCTGCTCCACAGGACAGAGTAACTGAGAGTCACCATCAACACAATCTAGTTTCCAAGATATTCATTGTAGGACAGCAAGGCCATGAAGTCAATAGGACTCTATGGTCACCACTGGCCCAAGTCACAGCACCCTGGTACAAAGGCACAAATGTGGCCAACATACCACCCCAACTCCTACAGGGACATCAGCTAGCATGGCTGCCAAGGAAGACAACTTGAGGTGCTGAGGCAGAGATGGGACATGGCCAGGGAAGGAAGAACCAAGGACATAGTTTCAGATTCTTCTGTCTTCTCCATGGGGTACCATCTTGAAGAGCATCTTCTCTCTAGGCACAGCAGTAGGGAGTCATCCCTACCATAGTTACATGCTTTGCTGATGAGTGACTGGATCGCTAGTCTTAGCTGTCAGTGAACGCAGATGACCACCAGAAGGGAAGAGATGGTCAATGACCTTGGCTGAAATGTCTGTAAGAGCTCTGGGCCCCAGTGCTCTCCTGTGTATGAGTCTCTAAGGTTGGAAAGGCTTGAGGCCTAGGCCATTGGTAGACAAAATCTACCATTGGAGCAGTATGAGGTTGTCAGACAGTAAGAGCAAGAGTGACCCCAAGGAGGTGAGAGAGGTCCACCCAGCAGTGGTCATCCAAGAACCATGGGTATGAGTTGGTACCATGGGGCAGACATCTGGAGCAGCCACCTAGGGTTGATATTACCGTACAGTGTAAGATGAGTGTATCAGTCAGTTTGATCTGTGTAGCAAAGCACACTGACCCCAAACCACAGGAAACCCTTGTGCCACAGCTCAGAAGACCAAAAATCAAAGATGGAGGCGTTAGCAAGGCAATGCTCCCTGGACTTATGAGCATACATCAATCAGATCCTTTGAAATAAGAGCTTCAGGTTTCATTGTGTGTGCCCCTTTATCTGTGTTGCCCTGACTAACTGATATTTGCAAGTGCCTGAAAACTTTAATTTCTAACTTCTAAGGCCTGACATAAAATAAAATGTCATTGTAATAGAAGACCCTTCTCCCAGATGCCAGTGCTGGGTGCAGGTGACAGGCTGGCCATCCTCCTCCAGACCATGCATCTGAAATGTATGTGTCCATTAGAGAAGGGGTGACACTTACACTGGACAGAGCTTCAGCTGTCTCAGGCCCAGGACTGTCGTCATGTCATCTCTTTCCAGTCACCACCCAGGCTTGGGATTGAAGAAAGGCAGCCTCCCTCTCATGCCTGCTGTGTCTGAGAGATGATCTGGGAGGTTTGGAGCAGGAAGCAAAGGCACAAGCAGAGCCGTCAGAGGCCTCTAGCCACAGAGATGCAGCCAAGGACTGCGGCTAGTTCCCACTCCTCATCACCACCTAGGCTGAATGGTGGCAGCAAGTCTCAGTGTCAAAGGCTGGAGATGCCTGAATGCAAGAATTCGAAGTGTTCCATGCTGCCGTAATGCGGTCTGCGTCCTGACTTTGTATCTGAGTGTATTGTTATGCAGTCTCCTAATTTTAGCTGGGGATACCCCCTAGCTCCTACAGGCTAGGTGTGACTGTGCATCCCAATTCTGACCAAGAAGCTTTAAGCAGAAGCACTGTGTCCTCTCTCCAGAAGTCATGATAAATACAGTAAATACAGTAGGACTGTATTGCCTGCTGCTAGCTGATCTGTGTTCTCAACACTGAGCCTACCCCTGATGGGACGGTGCTGGGGAGGAGAGGTTGGAAGGTACCTGCAGTAGATATGGGCGTGAACATGAGTCCCCATGATGAGGTCAGTGCCACCCTCTGTCAACGAAGCTCTACCATGGGAAGAGGACCAAAACAGCCATTCATAGGCAGAAGAGGCTCACCCTAGACCTGGCCACCCAGGCCCCTGACTTTGGACCTCAGTCTCCAGGACCCTTGGCCACATCACTGTGCTGTGGTGATCCATTCTCCACAGGATGCAGACTGACATTTAACAATTGTGGACTCAAGGTGACAGAAAAGGACTGAACAATCTCTGACACATCTAATGCTAGAGAGGACATCTAATGGCATGGGAAATGCTCACAATGTAACTTTAAAGAGAGAGAGAGAGAGGGCAGAGGTCAGCTGGGCAGTTTAACCTTTGAACAGGCACAGGTCTGGGCTGTGGGAAGCACCTCGAAAAGCACAGACCAAGGCAATATCTCTGAAACAGGAAGAATATTCTAGAACAAGGAGGAGGAAGGTTCACTTCTCATAATGTTGTCCTCAGAGTCCACCCAACCAAGGCTGTGAAGACTCTGTAGCCATTCTGTACTTTTCAGAATGTTCCAAAGGAAGGGAAGCCCACATTAGGGTCTAGGCCTTAGGGCCCATGGATATAGCCCCCCTGCTTCTAAGAGAAGTGAGCAGCTGGACTGGCTCCCGGGGTCCTTAGGGCTTAGCCAGGCTTTTGAGTCTGCGTTTTGGCGACTTTGGGTTCATCAGTCCACCATCCTGGGCTCCTCAATTCACAGTCTTCTTAAGTTTTAACGTTTTAGTAGCTCGGGTGG
Source organism: Alexandromys fortis (assembly GCF_014885135.2). Classification (NCBI taxonomy): domain Eukaryota; kingdom Metazoa; phylum Chordata; class Mammalia; order Rodentia; family Cricetidae; genus Alexandromys; species Alexandromys fortis. Next base: position 5,021,745 of record NW_026067892.1, on the reverse strand, counting down.
AGCATGAAGGTACCCAAGTCCTCCACCGTCTGGCATCTCCTAGACACCGAGAAAAAGGACAGGATTGTGGCATTCCCCACAGCCCACGTTCATCCTCTCCTTGTATGAGCAGTTCTGAGGCTCCAGCCAGGGAACATCTCCCCAGCCCCAGTGCTAGACATACCTCACACTGCTGAAGACCCGAGAAGTCAGTGGAAGCCTAAGACACCAGAACACTGGGTGCAGAGTCACTGAGAGCCGGGGGGGGGGGCACCATGGGTGCAGGCCAAAGAGAAGTGGGTCTGCAGGTCAGACGGTGACCGCTTTCTGTAGGCAGCAAGCAGGCTTCCCAGGCCATGGCCCAGTTACAGAGGACCATCTTACCTGGCTCAGGAGAATTTTTGCCACCAGTACCGAGAGATGCCAGCAAAGAAAGACAATGGGTACATATGTGTTCTGTGATGATCACGCGAGCAGCCTTGGGGTTGATTGGCTCCTTCACAGGGCCCCATTGCCCCACAGGCCATCTTTAATGTTGGCCCAACGCTTAGCTGTCTTGGTGTAGATTGACTATTCTTACTCCCACACTGTTAGGTGCTGTCTGTGTGTGCATTTGGGATGCTAAGCAGCCTCCTGGCATCCACTTGCTGGAAAGTATCAAAGCCTCAAGTCGTGGCAGCTAAAGCTATGCCCAGGTGCTGGGGTCCGGGCTGTTCTGGCTGATAACCAATGATACACAGCCTGCTGGCTGGGATGGGGAGGGGTGGGAGCACACCATAGTCTGTATCTGCTCCTAGTGCCTTACAGTAACCTGTGACTTTTGCACATGAAACAACCTTATATTTGACTTTAATTTTTCTTTTGTATATACTTTTTAAAATAAACCTTATTATTAATTTTTAAAAAAGTGTAGAGGGAAAAAGTATTTAATCCCAATACTTGTGAGACAGAAGCAGGCAGATCTCTGTGAGCTCAAAGCCAGTCTAGTCTACAGAAAGAGTTCTAGAGCAGCCTGGGCTGTTACACAGAGAAGACTTGTCTTAAAATAAATAAACAAACAGACAGACAGATAAATCATAAATAAACACACACACACACACACACACACACACACAAAATCACACATCAAATTACCCAGACTCGTTCTTTTTTAAGTCATGTTTTTATTCCTTTTGTTTTATGGCCATGTTTGTATTTGTGTGTGGGCACACATGCAATGCCACAGCACACGTGTGAAGGTCAGAAAACAATATGAAGGAGTCCATTCTCTTTCTCACCACGTAGATTGAGGGAGCGGGTGCTGAGCTCAGGTCAACAGCTTGGGGTAAGCTCTACCAACCGAGTCATGGTACAGCTTCCCAACACTAATTCCAGTCCTCGGGGGTCATCGCAGCTTTGGCTGGGCTCTTACACATTAGCACCTGGAAGTCGCTGCCAGCTTTGTCCTATGCCAGGCAAGGCTCACTGGGTGAATGCCCACAAGGAACTTCCCAGAGACAGAGAGCCCCAGGCTGAATCTGTTTAAGGGTTTTTGTTTGTTTGTTTGTTTTTTCAGATAGGGTGTTATGGAGTCTAGGCTGGCTTAGAACTCACTGTGTAACTAAGGAAGTATCTTAATTCAGGTCTTCTCGTATGCTCATGGCTTTGAAGTTCATAGTCAGGTCTGCTGGGAGCCACCTCAGGAGGATGCACTGATGGTTGGAATATGTTATGTGAATAGCCAGTGTCACCTCCCTTAATTCCAACCTGCCAGGCACCGTTTTGGACCCATCTCTAGCCCTCTGCTCATTTAACTTCTCTGTGAACTTCCGGTCTTCCTGCCTCTGAGTGCCCAGGGTTACTGGCACTCACTGTCAGGCCCCGTGTGTGTGCTGGGGACTGAACACAGGAGTTACTGTGTGCTAGGCAATCCTTCTTCCAGCTGTGCAGCACTCCCGAGCCCTCTGTCCCACTCTGTTTCTCTTCCTTTTCTTGTAGTACAGGGTGGCCTTGGACTGCCAGGTAGCCAGGGGTTACCTGGGACTTCTGATCCTCCTGCCTCCATCTCCCAAGAACTGAAATCAAGGCAAGTGCCACCACGCCTGGTTTCCTCCATGCCAGGGATCAAACCCAGGATTCCGTGAGAACGCTACCCACTGAGCTACCTCACGCTTCTCTTCCCACGCGTCTATCCCTGGGATTTAGCATCACTTCTCTGAGCGCTTCAAAAGGAGGGTTTGGAAATCATCCTTCCTGTCACTCACGAGTCACACCACCTACATAGCGGAGCTGGTGCCCCTATGGATGTGGGCAGAATCGCTTGTAAAGTAACCTGGGCCTGGCTGGAGCCGTTTGTAACTTCGTGACTATACCAGCCTCAAAGCCTTCAACACCCCAGCCAAGCTCAAGGCACGGCAGGTGAGCAGTGCAGATTGAATTGAGTGCACTCACATGTGCAAACTATTGCTTTTCGGAGTTGTAAACTCTAGCCAATTGGGAACACCATTCTCTTGAGTTCCTCCCTGTACCCCCACCACCTTGCCCAGCAAGCCACCCAACTCAAGTCAGACCAGCATCCCCCAAGAATAAGAAGACACAAAACAACCGGGCGGTGGTGGTGCACGCCTTTAATCCTAGCACTCGGGAGGCAGAGGTAGGCGGATCTCTGTGAGTTGGGGGCCAGCCTGGTCTACAGAGCAAGTTCCAGAGCAGGTTCTAAAGTTACACAGAGAAACCCTGTCTTGAAAAACAACAACAAAGACACAAAAACAAGGGGTTTTCTTCAAATTAGTTCTTTGACGTTTTTCAAAAAGTATTAGGGAACCATCGAGAGAAACCCCAAGCCATAAACAAAATTTAAGCATGGTCTTTCCTCATACAATTAAATATAGACCCATCTGATTTAGCAATTTCACTTCTGTTCCCAAGAGAACTGAAAGGAGGAACTTGAAGGAGTGTATGAGTTGTGTTTACGGTGGTGATGTTCATGATGGTCACACAAAGCCAGAAGCACTTACTAGTATTCAACAGGTGTCTGCAAACGCTATCTGTTCCTAAGAATGAGAGGAACTCCGGCAGGACAGCGTGAACCTTGGGCAAAAGAAGCTGAAAACTCCTGAGCAGTCTATAGAAGCCAGCGTGGTACTACGCGCCTGTCACCCCAGCACCAGGGAGGTGGCAAGAGGGCCAGGAGGTCATTCCTCACCCTTGAGACCTTATCTCAAAAAAAAAAAAAAAAAAAACCAAGCAAACAGAGTCTTTAGGGTCAGATTTTTAGAGACAGAAATCAGAAAGGGAGGTACAAGGTCTCGAGAGGGGACCTGAGAGATTGTTGTTTAGCTGGGACTAAAGTTTAGTGTGGGCCGATGGGAAGCTGATGGCAGTGACCACTGTCCAATATTGAGCATGCTCAGTGCCCCCACTAAGAAATCATTGAAAAGATAAATTTGGTGTACTTGGGTCATGTGCACACGCCTGTGGAGGGCAGAGGTCAAATCTGGTGGCTTCCTCAATGACTCGCTCCCTTACTTTTAGAATCTCTCATTGAACCTAGAGCTTGCCAGTTAGGTTAGCTCACTTGCCTGGCCTGTGAGGGTGTGTGGCAAGTGCTTTAATGCCCATGCCTTCTCACCACCCTTAAAATGGTGATATAGGTGGGCTGTGGTGGCACCTATATCCCAGCACTCAGGGGGCAGAGGCAGGTGAATCCTTGTGAGTTCGAGGCCAGCCTGGTCTACAAGAACTAGTTCCAGGACATCTAGGACTGTTACACAAGGAAACCGTGTCTTGAAAAGCCAAAAAAAAAAAAAAGGTAATATACAGAGACAAGAGATAACCGAGGTCAAAGCTGAGACCTTCTGGCTGCAGACCCAGGAGCTTTCCGCAGCCCGCACATCCTCTTCTGGAATCCAGCCAGAAAAGGTCTAAGAAGTGTTCCAGTCAGACTAGTTCCATGGCTCTAAGTGACCCATGGTGGTCCTTAGTCATGTGTCACCAAGTTGAACCTTCCTTCTGGACCTTTCTATGACATGGTCTTAACAGAAACTTCATACTAACTCATTCTTGATAAATTCACGAGCTTAACTCTAAAGTTACTGTGGTTACTCTAAGCCCTAAGAATTGGGATGCTTCCTACTAAGCACTGGGCCAGTTGCAGGAGGGCTCTGCTGTCCTAGGGAGTGGCCTTCCAGGTAGAATATCTCTACCTCCTCCTCTGACACTCCATAGAGAGACCACATGACCAGGCTTCCCTCGCTGCCCAGGAGCCCACCAGCAGATAGAGATTACACATGGAGTATTACTCAGCTGTTAAAAATGACATCATGAGATGTGTAGGCAGGTGGATGGAACTAGAAAAGTCATCCTCAGTGAGGTATCTCAGGCCTAGAAAGACAAACATGATACGTATCTGCTTCTATGTGGATATTAGACATGAAGAACTAAAGCCTTCCCATCCTGGGCTTTATGTGCTGAGAGCTCACGGGACCTGCAGGTCACTCGGGTCCAAGGACCTGCTGTGGAGGGGTAAGTATCCAGCTGCCTGTAGCGCTCCTCCCGGAGGCTGGGCTCCTCAATGCCCTCTACTGCCCCAGCCTTTCCCCACAGCCTGAGCCTCTGGTATATTCTGATGGCCAGGTGATAGACCAGCTGTCTGGGCACAGTGTGTTGACCATGGCTCAGTAGCACTCTGGTAGATGTGGGAGTGACAAACTGGGTCCCTGTGGCAGGATGTCACAGTTGACACAAGTAGAAGAGCAAGAGATGTCCGTGAAGAAGACAGAGCAGAAGGGACACTATTAATCAGAGATACTTCCCTGCCCATTGCCACTCCCCCCGCCCCAGTAAGGCAGAGTTGACATAAGGCAGGGAAGTTTTGCCCTGCTGTGCCCATAGCCAGCTGCCAGTTTCAGTGGTGGTTTGTGCCCTTCCCTTTTCTGGGGATGGGGACATTTGCATTCCTGGGTACAGCCTGTTCAGTTTCTGCTCCCTGCTGGGCCTCCAGCTGCATCAGCCTCCACCCTACATGAGGGAAAACCAGTTTCAGTGGGTGGGGTACTGGTCCCTCCAGGCAGCCTTTGGAGCCCTGGGGAAAACCCTAGCTGAGAGAGCATTAGAATCAGCCAGCTAAGCCTGCCAGGTGCTAGTAGGGCCGGCCCACACCAGGCCCTATGGTCCTTAGAGAGGAGGCAGCCGATGAGTCCCTAAGGTCCCATTCCAGGTCATCTGGGACACACACAGCCCTGCCCTCACCCTGTGAGCTATCAAGTACTTCATGGGGCAGATACCTGCCCAGCTGCCCAGCCCCAGCTCACTGGGAAGCAGGCACCCCGTGTAGTGGAGGTTCTACCGCACCCACTTAAGGGTACCTCTAGGGGCTTTGGTTCCCAGGAGTACATCTCCATAGAGACTACTTTGGGGGTATGCTGGGCTCTGGAGCAGGTCACGGCCAAAGAAGAGCAAGGGTGTGATAGCGGAAGGCCTAGGACAAGGTTTGGACTTGAAAGCCTTCTGGAAGAATAGGCCATTTTCCATGGAAAACCTGGCTATCAGCATGGATGGCATTGCATCAACCTCATGAATCCACAACAGGGCTGAACAAAGAAAAAAGGGGCAGCTCCGGTCTCTAATGTAGGTGCCCCAGGGTGGGCTTGCTTTTTCTTTTATGTCCACTCATCCATCAGGCCATCAGGCTACCCCTGACTCTCAAGATCAATGGGAATGCATTCAGGAGGCCTGGTCAGCTTCCCTCAGCAGCAACTCCATGGGACAGGAGTGGGTGTCTCAGACAGCCATTTCCACACACCAGCTACGGTCCAGGTCTGTCTGGGTGGAGGCAACCAACTCCAGGAGATGGCTAGAGGGAGGCCGCACCATTTTCTAGATTTTTTAAAATTATTTATTTGTTTGTTTGTTTGTTTGTTTATTATGTATACAATATTCTGTCTGTGTGTATGTCTGAAGGCCAGAAGAGGGCACCAGACCTCATTACAGATGGTTGTGAGCCACCATGTGGTTGCTGGGAATTGAACTCAGGACCTTTGGAAGAGCAGGCAATGCTCTTAACCTCTGAGCCATCTCTCCAGCCCCATTTTCTAGATTTTAAAGAAGCTGGGGAGATATGGCTACCCTATCCAATCTTGGTGTCTGTGAGATGGCCCCTCTTCTGCAAGCTCAGCCCTCAATCCCTGCTAAGGACAGATGGCGCTACCTCTACAACCTGGAGTAACACCATGCATCTCAAGGGGCTTTTGGATCTCAAGAATCAATGAGACATGGTTCCTGCTTGTGGAAGGAGGAGACAGGAGGCTGGGAGAAGCCAGGAGTCCCAAAGTTACGATAAGGGCATTTCCTCCCTCCCTTGTGAAAGTAGAATGTGATTATGGGGGCAGAGAAGGAAGAGAGAGCTGGGGAAGGACCACTGGTTGCTATGGCAGTGACCTTTGGTCACTGAGCCCAGAAGATGAAGACACAGGGCATCTTTGGGGAGGAGGAAGTGGGTAGGTGAAGACTGCTACGGAGAAGGGCATGAGTCCCAGGCCACCCACCCCGGATGGGTGGATCCTACAGGTTAGAAGCTGGGAAACAGAATGAGTCCCTCATAGCAGACAGCACCAAGACCTTACTGTGCCTGGGGCCACATGAGACCACTGTGCCCCATCCACCTCATTAGAGGAGCCGAGAGCCTGGCGTTCCAGAGTTACTGCATGGGCCTTCCTTCCCTCTCTTGTGAAAGTAAAGAGTGACAATGTATGTGTCTCCTGGGCCACCATGGGGCAGAATGGTGTCCCTCCATACATACCTGCTCCATCTTTGGGGGTCACACCATCCTGCTGTCACCCCTAGGGAACTTTCTGACCATAGTTATAATGCTCTGGCCCCACCTGTCCCTCGCTGTCCCCCTTTCCTGGACTCTGTGCATCAGCCAACTTGAGCTCTGTGAGGTCCCTGCAGCAGCCCAGGGCCAGGTACATGGATGCCTCCTGCCACCAATTGAATTGGATAGATTCTGTTCTCTGTTGCTGTGATTCAAACAAACAAACAAACAAACAAAAAACGCCCTGACCAGTGGAGCGGTGGTGGCTTACTCCTTAACACCCCACTCCCACACTTGGAAAGCAGAGGCAGGTGGATCATGAGTTTGAGGCCAGACTGGTCTACAAAGCAAGTTCCAGCACAGCTAGGGCTGTTACACAGAGAAACCCTAACTCAAAAAAACAAAACAAACAAACAAATACCCTGACCAAAGGAACCTTTGGAGAAAGGATTTGTCTTAGCTCACAATTCCAGGCTATGGTCCACCACAGCAGGGAAGTCAAGATGGTTGGACCTTGAAGCAGCTGGTCTCTCCGAGGTCAAGAGCAGAGAATACAAGCATGCACACTTGCACTCGGCTCCCTTTCTCCTGTTTTATACAGTCCACTACCCAAACCCAGAGAATAGTACCACCCACTTTTAAGCTTAATTAACATAATCAAGACAGTTCCCCATAGATGTGACCATGGGTCAAGGCTTCTGCTGGGCTCTGTAGTGGCTCCAGGTTGGATGTATGGCTGAGAGCAGATCCTGAGGTTCTGTTTCAAAACACACACTGTGGTGGTTTGAAAGAAAATGGCCCCCAAAGGGAGGTGTGTCCTTATTAGAGTAGGTGTGGCCTTGCTGGAGGAAGTGTGTCACTGTGAGGGTGGGCTTTGAGGTCTCCTATGCTCAAGCTTCACCCAGTGACACAGTTCACTTCCTGTTGCCTGCATATCAAGATGTAGCAGCTCCTTCTCCAGCACCAAGCCCACCTGCATGCCACCATGCTCCCCTGCCATGATGATGATGATGGACTAAACCTCTGAAACTGTACACAGCCACCTCAATTAAATGTTTTCCTTTACAAGAGATGCCATAGTCATGGTGTCTCTTCACAGCAATAGAAACCCTAACTAAGATACATGCCATGTGATTTGACCCACCTCCAGTCATATCTGAAACAGTTGAGCAGATCTCAGGGGCTGTGGACCATGAAGCATTTAGATATCTGAGCTGCTCCTAGTGTCCCTGGGCCATTCAGTCTGGGAAATACTAGTGGTGACCAATCTAAAGGGACTAACTAGTACCAAGTGGTATGACAATTCTCATAGAAGACCCCAAACAAGATGGAACCTCATCTAAAGAGCTCCTGTCTAAACTTGCCACCCTGGAGCTACCTGGGGAGCTCAGAGATAGCTGGGATTCTAGGATTTCCCCACCCACAGGACAGGATGAGAACCAGACTAAACACGTAGTGTGTAGTGTTGGGGGAAACAGCCCAGCTATGGGTACACATGCCATATGCACAAATTATAGATGTACCCTACACACTCCCAAACACATCGCATGCACACTTTGGCAAGTACTATCAGGGACATGACACAGCCCTGACATATACTCACATGCATGTTACACACACCACTCATACTTAAACATGTGCATATGTATTCACACATTCACACAAAGTTACACACCCCCACACATTTATTCAAACATGCATTACATTCAACATAGCGCCTCTTATGCACATACACAGTAATACACACACTGACCTATACCATATAAACACAGCATCACACACACACACACACACACACACACACACACACACACACGCTGGACAGAGCCAGTCACTGCCTGAAGTAAGCAGTCGGTTGATTCTCTGGGACTATGGCTGGCAGCTCCAGGCTGCTATAAGCACAAGATGGGTTGGGTAGGCCAGGAATAGGATAGACATACAGGCCAAACCACTCTCCAGTCCCTGTCATGGGTGGGGCTCCTGGTAGTAAGGGAGTTGGTCCTCACGGCTGACCTGAAAACGAAGCAGCGTGGTATCCAGGACTAATCATGGCCACTGAGCCATGCAGCTCAGGGAAGCAGCTATGTAACCACACAGCATTCTTCCAGATGGACCTCTCTGAGACAGCCTGAGCAGCACCTTCCTTGCCCTCCGGGGCCAGGTGCAGAACTCAACAAACGCAGCTAAAGCCCTGGGCAGTAGAGACTACGCTGCAGCCCGTCTGTGAGTGTGGGGAGGTTCGGTGTAGTCAGCCCCTCTGACAGCGAGGAATTAAAGACCTTTCTGAATGAGACCAGCCCAGACACCCCAGGGCACTCCAGAAAGCCCAAGTCAGGGTCCTTACCCCAGGTTAGACCAAGGAAACCATTGGAAGCAACCAGATGGAAGGGCTGTGGCTCATGTATGTTGATCAGAGGAGAAACTGAGGCAAAGGACACAGAGATACCAGTCTGAAGCATTTGCATTGGCCCGTATCACAGGTGCCCCTGCCTAACTCAGTGACAGCTGAGGCCCTCATCAGCATCTGTCTCCATGACCCGGAGCTCTCTGCACCACGCCTCAGCTCAAGGGAAAATGAGAGACCTGTTCCCTGAGCCTCAGAAGGGCCGAGAGCTGCTCTCAAGCACCTGGCTTTGGAATTTGCCTTGTCACTAGCTCCGTGACTCCCACATCACCATGGGAGCTCAGAGGCCATGTAAAGAGCAGGGCTTGAGGTGTGCTCACTTTGCTGTGGCTGAATTTGCCTGGCCAGTTCCTGGGTCCAGACAAGGGTGGAACACTAAGCTCCAGCCCCAAGAGCCTTGCAGCCCAGTGAGCAGGAAGGAGAGTCACAAGCTGGTATTTGTCACACAGTATTGTGATGCAAGTGACAACTGACAGCCTCATTTGGCTTTATTGTGTGTTCCCCACATAATCCCCCCAAAACACACACACCATGGACCCATCTCCAACACACACACACACACACACACACACACACACACACACACACACACCTCATGGACCATCTTCACCACACACACACACACACACACACACACACACACACACACACACCTCATGCACCCTCTCCCCCACACACACACACACACACACACACACACACACCATGGACCATCTTTACCAGCCATGTGGACTGGAAACTCCAGCAGACCCAGCAGCCATCCGCTTGCCTATTCCAGATGGCTGTGTATCAGGCAAAGAGCATCTGCACTATAAGAAGAAATGCTGGGGGGGTGGGGGGGAGCATCCTAATAAATCCTATGATTTCTTTGCTCTGAGAAACACCCTTTAGGGAACCAAGCGACTCTGTGAGCCAGGTGTCTGCCCTGATGTGGCCGTCTTGTACATCTCCACAGCGTCTGCAAATGTCACTGGCACTTCAACTCTGAGATGATGTCAGAGCTAGAAACCAAGGGGCCAAGGAGCTGGTGAAGGGCTCCCTGGACATAACTCTCCTCTATCTCCAGCGCCCCCCCACACACACACACAAATGCCCTGGGTCCCAGACTCCACAGGAGGGTCCATACACTCAGCAGGGCCCAGCACTTCGCTCGCATCTCCCAGTGTCTGCCAGGAGATGGTTGCCAGGCTAAAAAAAGCAGCATTGTTCAGCCGGCATGGCTTTGACGTCTCTGCCTGCTGGCTTGTTTCAGACGACAAGTCCGCGCAGGCATTGCTCCTCACTCAGGCCACAGGCACACACCCACACTCAGCGGGGCTTGCGCACCCTCAGGCAGTCACGTAGGGAGACGCTGCTGAGCCTGCCTGTGAAGGAGCCGGGCCTGGGAAGTCCAGGACCAGATCCCAAGGGGCCCTCAGGAATGCTCCCTCTGCGGATCACTGCCGGGGACGGCTTCCTGTGGGATTCCTACTGCCGCCTCCCTTTCGGGGGCAGACGGGCCTCTGAGCCAGAATGTGGAGAACGAGGGTGGTTTCTATGTAGAAATAATGTGTGGGAGGACATGAGCCATGCTGGATACGTGCAAAGGCTCAGGAGACCCGGCCAGAAGGTTGTCCAGGGGCCACTTGCAAAGTTACTTGCTCCTTTTGGGCAAAACCCCCTCTGGAAGGGCTCATACAGCCTCCCATGTCGTCCTGAAGGCCAGCTCTCCCACTCTTGTCCTTGTTGGTTTTAGCATCCTGGGTACACTGCAACCAGAATGGTCTGGTTCCACTGCTTCTGGGAGCCATCAAGAGGGCAGGAGAGACAGCATGGAGAAGGAAGGGGATTACAAGTTCCCACCCACAGCCGAGGAGCTGTGGACCACCACTGATGACTGCTGGGGAAGGGAGAGTCACTTTTCTTCAAGAGTGTGACCCCTGGGAGGTGAGCCACTCCCCAGTGGCTGGTCTCGCCTTCATTCCTATAGGTGCAGCACTAACTGAGTTAGGTGCGTGTCTTAGTTAGGTTTCTATGGCTATGGCCATAAAGCTATGGCCATGACCAAAAAGCAAGTTGGGGAGGAGGTTGATTTGACTGACACTTCCACATCACTGTTCATCACTGAAGGAGGTCAGGACAGAAACCTAAGCAGAGCAGGAACCTGGAGGCAGGAGCTGATGCAGAGGCCATGGAGGGGAGCTGTTTGCTGGCTTGCTCCTTGTGGCTTGCTCAGCCTGCTTTCTTAGAGCACCCAGGACCACCAGCCCAGGGATGGCACCACCCACAATGGGCTGGGCCCTTCCCCATCAATCACTAATTAAGAAAATGCCCTGCAGCTGGACCTTAGGGAGGCATTTTCTCAATTGAGGTTCCCTCCTTTCAGTCTCTCTCGTTTGTGTCAAGGTGACACAAGACTAGCCGGGCCAGTGCGTTATAAAAGAAAAGAGAACTAGAGAAAGAGTTGTGGATGGAGAAGCGGACCTGGAGGGGTGGCATTAGGACTGGATAGGACCAAACGGTGCTGTGTGCATGTGTGAAATTCCCAAGGCCTTAATAAAAAACATATTCTAATTGTTCTTTTTGAAACTGATTTTTAAGAAACAGAGTAAAGGCTGGGGAGAGATGGCCAGCGCCCTCCAGGCAGTGGGCACCCAGGCGTCCCAGGGCATTAGCCGTGAAGCAGGAACGGTACAGGGAGACACACCTGTCCAGACCCTGTGTCACTGTCCCGTGTCAGGCGGCAACTCTCCACCTCCCTGTGTCAGTTACATGAAAAAATCCTGAATCTTGTACTGTACGTGGTTTGTTTAATTTTTCTTTCTTTCTTCTATTTTTTTCCTCATAAAACCAGGGTTGGAGCTCAAGGCCTCGCTCAAGCACTGAATCATTAAGCCAAACCAAGTATTTTGAGGTGGTGTGTGTGTGTGTGTTGCACGCATGTAAGTGTGCAAAGACCTATGTGTGTGCATGTAGAGGCCAAGGCACAAATCAGTCACCTTCCTCTATCTCTCCATGCCGTATCGCCTTGAGCTAACGTTTCTTACCAAACTAGCAGCTCTCCACTTTGGCTAAACTTTATGGGTAGTGTGCCGTCAGGATCTGCCTGTCCCCCTGAGTGCTGGGGTCACAGGCATACACAACCAAGTCCAACTTCCTTTTCTTTTCTTTTTTTTTCCTTTTCTCTTCTTTATTTTTTTGTTGTTTTTTTTTGTTTGTTTTGTTTTTGCATCCCAAGTAAAGTTACCCCTCCCTTTTCTCCTCCCAGTCCCTTCCCTCGCCCTCCCCCGCCCCATCATCTCTTCCTCTGTTCTCTTCAGATACTGGCAGACCTCCCATGGATAATAGCCAACCATAGTATACCAAATTGCAGTGAGACTAGGCACTTCCTCTTGTGTTCTGAACAATCCAATAGGAGTAATGGATTACAAAAGCAGGCAACAGAGTCAGAGACAGTCTCTGCTCTCACTGTTAGGAGTCTCACAAAAACGCCAAGTTACACAATTATAACATATATGCAGAGGGTCTTAGGTCAGTCCCGTGCAGGCTCCCTGGTTGTTGGTTCAGTCTCTGGGAGCCCCTACAAAGGCCTACGTTGGCTGGTTCTTGTTGTGGGATTTAGATCCGTTTAGCCAATGGCTTTTGGGGATTATGAATCCTAGGGCATGGTCTTGTTTGCAGACCTGACAATTTATAAGCTTAGGGAGAGGGTCTTGCCCTCTCGTTCCCACGCTCTCTTGGGTGGTGGTCAGAGAGGAGCAGGCGGCTTGCTCTTCACCCTTGGACAGGACAACTGGATGAAGGCAGCTGGATCAGTGGCAGCATCTAAACTGTTCTGTATCGGTGAGTGTTTACCCCTATTTTATACATAAATAAATTCTTGAGAACTTTTAACAGACTCTCGTGGCTTCTCGCTACAGGTTCTGTGTGTTTTTTTTTTCTTGATTTTTGACAAACACGCCAAAATTATACAATGAAAGAAAGAAAACATCTTCAACCAAATGGTGCTGGTCTAACTGGATGTTGGCATGTAGAAAAATGCAAATAGATCCATAGCTATCAACCTGCAAAACTCAAGTCCAAATGGATCAAAGACTTCAACATAAATCCAGATACACTGAACCTGGTAAAAGAGAAAGTGGGAAGTCGCCTTGAACACACTGACACAGGAGACCACTTCCTGAACAGAGTACCTATGGTGCAGGCACTAAGATCCTATTGTCCCTGTCCTAGGGAGGGTTCTGTTGCTGGGATAAAACACCAGGACCAAAAGCAACTTGGGGAGGAAAGGTCATACCCCATCACTGAGGGAAGTCAGGGCAGGAACCTGTAGACAGACATTGAAGCAGAGACTGTGCTCCTCAAGGCATGCTCAGCATGTTGTTTGTTTGGTTGTTTGTTTTCAGAGCTGAGAACCAAACCCAGGGCCTTGCACTCGCTAGGCAAGAGCTCTACCACTCTAAATCCCCAATCCCAGCACCTTTTCTTATATAACCTAGGACCCATGGATGGCACCGCCCCCAGTGGGTTGGGCCCGGCCACATCAATCACTAAGGCAATACCTTTCAGATGGACCTATAGGCTGATATTATGGAGGCATCTCCTCAGCTGAGATTCCCTCTCCCATATTTCTAGGTTTGTGTGGAGTTGAGAGAAACAGCCAGCACTGTGTAAGTCAGGGGAGCCAGCACTGCTCTCAGGCTTAGCATCTATGCACACAGCTTCATACAAAGCCATCGGCACCTGGGTGTGGGCAGACAGAAAATGCCTCTGCGGGGCTTCACTAGCGACTCCCTCCACAGAGGTGCCCTTGACAAAGACAACTGTTCAAAAACAGTAGCAAACAATAATAAACAGACCTGGTGTCCTGGAGAGCCCACCTTGAAGAGTGGGCATGGCGTCTCTGAGGTGGGGATCATCAGCCAGGACAACTACATTCTCGGTCTCTGTGTAGGGCCAGGAGCCTGGGGTGGCCGTGGACACGGGCTTCATCCACCAGGACACTGGCTCCGCCCAGGAACTCCACAGGACTGTTTTGTTCTTTTTTTTTTTTAAGGGGGGTGAGATTCAGCTCATGAATTTACTCAGTTCTTCCTGTATCTCCAAACCTGGTATCATTATAACAAAGCATGCAAGCATCCATCCCAACACCCATACGTACACATATGCACACACATATACACATATGTGCATGCACATATACATACTACACACACATATACATACACATATACATGCTGTCTACACATATATGCATACATATACATATGACACATGCATATATTCACATACACATATATACATATACATATGACTCGTGAATATATTCACATATACATACCATGCACGCATATGTATATACACATATACATACTATACATGCACATATACATACTACACACACATACATTTACAGTCACATATATTTATGGTTGTGAGCCTAGCCTTTAACGGCTGAGCCATCTCTCCAGCCCTACAGTCACATATATACACATACACACACACACACACACACACACACACACACACAGCAACAGGCCTGAGCAGAGTAGTGGCTTTAGGACTCAGGCTACTTGATCTTTGTTAACCAGCTTTAGCTTAAAGCTGAGATCAGGGAAGGGATGAGGTGTTGTCCCCAAACCAATGCTCAGCGTGGGGCCTCACACCACCCATGCAGACTCGATGAATGCAAGGGACTGCAAGACAGGGCCTGCCTGCCTCCTTAGCATCACAGTCTAAAGCAGAAGAGCAGCTGTCATGGAGCTGCAGTCAGACAGATTGGTGTCACCAGAGCTGGCCCTGACAGTCAGGCCCAGTGGAGGCTGTGCGGGATTAAGAGAGTTCTTATGGGACAGTGGGATATTCAAGTGTGTGAGTGTGTGTTGGGATAGATACATACATCAGAGTGTGTGCATGCACAAGTGTGTGTTGGGGTGGGTTATGTGTCACTGTGTGTGTACGTGTGTGTGTGTGCATGAGTGTATGTTCAGATGGATATATGCATCACAATGTGTGTATGCATGAGCATGTGTTAGGGTGGACACATATACCACAGTGTGTGCTTGTGTGTTGGGGTCGATACACACATCATAGTATGTGTCTGTATGTGTGTCTACATGCCTGTAAGCCTTTCCTCAGAGGAGACCCTCCTGATGCCCAGACTGGTCCTCCAGTTGCTGACCTGTGGACTCTCATTCTTACCCTGAAGGTTTCCACAGCCCTCTGACACAGTGACCTGGTACCCAAAGACAAGCAACAATTGTAATGGATCAAACACCTGCCATGCTACCTCTACCTCGGGCCTTTCTGGTCCTTTTCCATGAGGAATCTCAGTCCTCAGTGTCCTCTGAAGGGAGACTCTATAGTTACCCTCAGTCATCACACCAGGTCACAAAAGCTCCTGGGAGGTGACTCCCACCCAAGACAGCTTACAATGGGAGTCAGGTGACCTCCCAAGTAAGAGTGATGTTGTCCAGGAAGAGACCCTGTGTAACCCCTGACCAAGCCGCTTCTACCACACCTGGCTCTGGGGCCCACCTGGAGCAGAGATGGAGGCCAGGATCCAAACTCAGGGCTGCTGGCCTGGAAGCCGGACAGGCCTTCCCTTGCTGTGGAGTCCTTCAGCTGGGTCTAGCGCTGTTCCCCCAAGGGTGGCCTATCGCTTGAGAATCATGAAGCAGGGGCCACGCTCTAAACACAGGCCCAGCCCCTGAGGGTGCCAGCTCCGAGCCTAAGTCCCGGGCACCCACCCAGCTCTCTCTGAGCAATCTGTTTGCAGAAGTCAAGGCTGAGCCAGAGGTTCTGGGAGACCAAAGCCCCAAGCGTTTAGGATGGCTACGTTAATTGTTAACTGGACTGATTTGCCCCGGGGTTATGGACCTCTGGACATGCCTGTGGGGGTTATCTTGACTGTTTTAACTGAGGTAGGAAGACCTGCCCACTCTGGGCGGCACCATTTTTTTTTTTTTTTGGCAGTGGTCTGTTGTGTAAACCAGAATGAGGGAGCTGGGCAGCCAGATGCTTTGCTCTCTGCCTCCTGACTGTGGATACAGTGTAACCAGCTGCTTCAAGCCCTACTGCCTGTGTCCCTGCCAAGGTGGACTTGACCTGAGGCTTCATTAAGCCCCTTCTCCCTTAAATTGCTTTTGTCAAAGATATTTTATAAAAAATAAATAATAAATAAATAAATAATAATAAATATTAAAAAAGGACAGCTCTGGAAGAAAGGCCAGAGCCCAGCTGCCCAAGGCGGCCTGGAGTCCTGGCTGTGCAAAGCTCCAGTGGCTGACACTGCAATAGCAGGGTGCGTGTCTAGGACACAGACAGGACAAGTGGGAGGCTTGCATCTGCTGGGAAGCTGTGCGGTCTCACCACTGCCCATGAGGAAAGAGCATCCTACCAAGGTGGCAACATGGTAGCTGGTACAAGCCTGAAACACTCAGGAGGCCGAGGCAGGAGGCAGGGAGAGAACACGTTCTAGGATAACCTAGGTCATAGAGGAGGGGGGAGAGAGAAACAGAGACATGACAGACAGACGACAGACAGACCAGTACTGCTGTTCGGCAGCCTGGCCCTCACTGTAGCTGATCAGGAAAGGCAATGTGGGTAGTAGGTGATGTGGGTAGAAGACAGTCAGGTGTTTCCAACAGAAGGCTCTCAGGGTTGCTCTCAGCTTTAGGGTGGTCATGAACAAAGCTACTCAGGACAGTCGTGGATAGGCTCTGTATGAACACAAGCCTTCTCTTCTCTGGGACAAACGTCCAGGAGTGAGCTCGGTTGGTCATATGGCAAGTACACGTTTGGCTTTCTAAGACAGCACCACGTTCCATGCAGGGCGGCTGCACTCCTGGACAGCAGCAGCTAGAATGGTCCAGTTTCTCGCATCATCACTGCAGTGATGGCCCACGCCCAGGGAGCGTTCCCTGCCAAGGGATACCCAGGGCTACTATATACATATACATATGGGAAATGGCACGGCTCCCTTGTATCTCTGGGTTTGCCTGCTCAGGTCTTTTGCCTGTGTTCCAACTGCATTGTTTGGCTTTGACTGTTGTGTTTTGAGAGTTCTCTGTGTACCATAAGCACCGGTCCCTTGCCGGATGTGTGGTTTGCAAACATTTTCTCCCGGTCTGTAGCACGTCCTTTCGGCCCTTGCACAAGATGTTTCTCAGAGCGCAGGCTTCTTGTTTTGACGCAATCTAGTGGGTCTGTCTTTGCTCTTGCGGCTCGTGCCTCTGCTGTTACACCTGAGACCTCGTCCCCTGACCTTGGAGCCTGCAGAGTTTTGATTTTTCCTACGTGTTTTGTCGTTTGGGTTTTGCAGTTAACCTGTGACCTGTGGTGAGTTCATTTCAGTGAGGCCCGGGCCAAGGGCCATTTTCTCGGCCTCAGCTTTGCTCCAGCAACACATTCCCCTCTTCCACTGAATCACTTTCGTCAGAAGTCAGCTGGGCACAGGTCGGGGCCTCTGCTTCTGCAATAAGGCCACACTGCTGGGATGACTATGCCTTTACCGTAAGCCATGACGTTGAAAGCCTCTCGCTCCTGAGCCCTGTGAGTGGAAACTTACACCTGTTCCCATGTGGGGAAACTAAGAACGTTCTGGTAGCTGGTGCCTCTTGAACAGCTGCCAGCTAGCGGGCACACTGCTGCGAGGCTTGTGTGCAGGCGATGCCAGTCGAATGGCAAATGCGCTCCTTATTTTTACCCTGGAGAGACAGATTGCTGGAAGGAAGAGAGGGAAAGGGGTGTTTTGCATACAGCCGCGGGTTGAAGCCAGGGCCCGGAGGCTGCTAGACTCCACTGTAGCTTTGTTCGCCTTTGTCCTTGGCTCCGTGCCACCTGGCCTGGACCCCAGTCATTATTTACACGCCTTGGACGAGTAACAAGGTAATGAGCACCAAGAGTCAAGTTTCCTGAGCTTTGGGAATAGGGTCCACCTCCAAGGATCAAAGGCGGGGAGGGAGCCATCTTCAATGTGTTTGGGGTGACAAGGTAGCTCAGCCGCTTTTAGAAAGTTCAGAGGGAATAAATGTAGGTGCTGAAGTCTGTGACTCCTGCTGAGTCACGCGGCCTTGAAAACCTGGATGAGGCGGTCACAGCTGCTGCTCTGAGCTGGGAAACCACGCACCGTAGAGTCACTGCTCCCTCCATAGGTGACATGGGACTAGCCTGGGGCCAAGACACTCCACTAGACCCTGATGCCCACACTGTACCTCACACAGTCTGTCTGACCCTGAGCGGGACCCAGATGGTGGTGTCTGCTGAGAGCCACAGTAGGATTTCCCAGAGAGAGGAAGATGAACAGGCAAAGTGTAGCCAGGGAGGCAGGTGGGTGACTTGAATTCTAAACGGGAGAGGACAGAACTACAGTCTTCAGCCTATGGCTCCTAGCAGGCCACAGGGCGGGTTTGTATACAACATAGCTAATCCCTCAGGTTCTGGATGCCACAAAGTCAAAGTGATAGCTGGCCGTGCTTTTCTGGAGGCTCTGGGAGAAAGTCCTTCCAGCCTCTTCTAGATTATAGTAGCCCTGGGTATCCCTTGGCTGCGACCATATTGCTTGCTCTCTCCTCCTCCTTCATGTAGTGGCTGCCTCCTGTGGCTGTCTCTCTTCCTGCCTCTCTCTTAGGAAGACACAAAGGATGGCCTCTAGGCCTGTCTGGCTAACCCAGGGTAAGGGCTTCTTCTAAAGAGCCTTCGTTTAGTCTCATCTAACACCATGATAAAAAGAAACACTCTGAGATGCCCTAAATTTAATTTAAATTCCCAAAGGATGAGGGTGGAGGGGCGGGAAGGAAACGGGTAGGTTAATAGCTGTAGGCTATTACAAAGACTGTTTATGTTGCAATCTTGACTTAAATCCCATCACTCATGGCTGTGGTGCCCCAACCCTGTTTACATAGAAACTTCAGGATTGTTAACTCCAGCTGGCCCAGAAGCTGCAGGCCTAGCCTCTTACCCCAAAACCCTGCAGATCCCACCTCTTACCCATGGGCTCTGAGGGATCAGGTGACATTCTCCAACTGCCACCTCACCTTGCTGCTGGAAGCTCACAGACACTTGTCCCTGCTTCTCTTTTGTCTGCATCTGGACCACTTTTTTATCCCTAGATCCCTGCCCCTCGACAGTCAAGGTGGTGGCCAGCTATGCTCTCTCTGAAGGCTTTTAGAGAAAGTTCTTCCTGTGTCTTCCAGTAGTTAAATGCCAATTTGCTCTTTTGCCATATAATATAAAGTGATATTCACAGGTGCTGATGTTGGGTCGTGGGTAGATCTTCTGTAGCTCCCACATCTCCACAATCACACCCAATAGTCTCTGAAAGTGAATGTACGGTCCGTCAGACTGGGCAGAGTCCTGCTGCACGGGAAGGAAACATCGGCCAGCTCCTGGAGCAGCCTTAATCTCAGCTTGGAAGTCTGGATGACCTGGGATGGAGCTGGTAGATGAACGAAGAGCCAAGGAGCTGGGCAAAGGCTCACACTCACCGAGGACTGAAGGGGACACACGTCTGCTGCCTTTGGATCGGATTCCAACAGCCACAGCCACCATGAAGTGATGTAGTTAATGAATTCAATCACTCTCTTTTGAATAACACAGTTTGGTAGTGCCGTAGTTACGATCTAAAACTCCATTTGTTAGCATTGTGTCCCACAAATTCCTAAAACCCTGTGTCAAGCGTCGGGTGTTTTTGTTTTTGTTTTCGTTTATTTGTGTTTTCAGAGACTTAAGAACAGGTATGTCCCTTCTGACCACTTTACTCAGAACTCACGGCAGGCACTGCAGGACCTCAAACACCCTGGCAGGATGACAGTGAGGCCCCTGCAGACCACTGTCGTGTATCCTGATGGCGAGAGGTCCGGGAGCCTCTCCAGCACCTGAATCTTTCACAAGAAGTGTGCCAAGGTGCCAGGACTTGCCAGCTCTGGAACTGAACGTTTACCAGGAAAGACGGGGAAAGCCATATTCCGCTAACTCTTTGGTGGATGGCTGATCCCGGAGAGAGAATGAGGCTCCGGCGTGGAGTCAGGAGGCAAGCTCCCATCACCGTCACAGTCTCCATGGTATTTCCCAGCCATAATGCCAGCCCCTTCTGCCTTCAAATTGCTTCACTGTTAAATGACGTTAGACCTTGCACTTTGGAAGTGGCTCAGCAAACATGACCTTGTTTTGCCTGGTGACAGCACTAGCCAAGTCCCAAGGGGCAGAGTGGGTAAAACCACCCCTCCCCCATCCCGCTCCTGCCCCACTCCTATCGAAATACCGTGATGGGGAGTCAAAGCTAGACAGGAAATAAAACTGCTTCTGGCTCCTGCTTGACTGAGACCGTCTCCACATAGCTGAAGAGGGCTTCCAGGATGGGGACACTGGCAGTGGTGGCTGACCAGACACATGCCACTGACTCCCACACTGGCAAGAGAGGACAGCATTACTGAGAGTGTTGGCATGTGTATGTGTGATGCTTGATGTCTCAGCTGGCCAGAGTCCCTCTGCTCCATCCATACCAGGGGCTCCAACATTCCCCTCCTCCTTCCCCCGGAGTCTAGAACCTTCTTCATTGCTGCTGATCAATGGGGCCAGAGGACCAACCTGGTGCTGGTATTCAGGGACAGGTGGCTCCTTACTGTGTCCTGGAGACTCCCCTCCTGGCCTAAGTGAGTGGCTGTCCCTATGTAGTCATTAGGAGCACCTTGGGAAAGGGAAGCATGGAACAGGTCTGTGTGCCTGACCCTCATCCCACCATTCCCTAGAAGGGACAGTCTTCACAAAGGACCTTCTCTTCATCAAGGAAACAGCTGCTAGTGTGTCCCTGTCCCCGTTAGACCCTCCTCATCTACAGTGTAAACGGGGCCAACCCCCTAAGCTCACACAGCTCTGGCTTCTGTAATGGAGCCGTGAGGATCCAATACTGTCGCAGGCATCTAAAGTTCTTCCTGAACCCCCAAAGCAGCTCCCCACTTCCATAGCAATCCTGCAAGTAGCACTTGCTGCTCCCAAGCCTTGTGCCAGGTGACTCCAGAGACCAGAGACTCTGAGCCTTGGTCACTAGGCAGGCTCCCGTGGACAAACATTTCCTCTGCAATGTCCACAACCTGTCTGCCTGGCTTCTACCTGTGCAGGCTGAGGCCTGTGGAACAGTTGTCTGCTCTGAATTCATGAAAGGAAGACACCCCAGGGAGTGGAGAGTGTGCTGTGGGGACCCCATGCTTGCCACGCTTTGGGTCCTGTCCTGTCTATTTCCAGCAGGGGAAGGGAGTTGGAAGCACTGTGGGGGTGGGGAGGGAGGAGGCAGGGGTGGGGACTGCTGCCAGCCCCTGCCATTGACCCGCAAGCAGACCCTCTTTTCTCTGGGAAACAGGAAGTCTGCCTGCAGTGGTCTGAACTCATTTGAGAGAAGGAGGTGATGGCTGGCGTTGGGACTTCTTCTAGGTTGAAAGCCTGGGTAGTACAGAGACAAAGCTGTCTCCCCTCTCTCTCTCTCTCTCTCTCTCTCTCTCTCTCTCTCTCTCTCACACACACACACACACACACACACACACACACTGAGACTGTCACACAGTGAACGACCTGCTCTGGTTTGCACCTTGAAGTCTGAAGCCTGAGTGTTGAAGGCTCGCTCCCGGTCACATGGCGCTATCTGGAAGTGATAGAACCTGCAGGAGGTAGGGCCTAGTGGAAGAAAGTTAGGTCCTTAGGGGCGTGTCTTTGGGGAGGACTTTGGGACCCTGGACTGTCTGTCTCTCTCACCTGATGAGGCAAGCAGCTTCTTTTACCCTGCAACTCCACCACGACATGTCACCACGAGCCCAAAACAACAGGGCCAATCGGTCACAGGCTGACCCCTCCACAATGTAAGCAGAGCAAACTTCCCCCGTTTATAAGTTATCCCAGGAAACTGTTATGGCAACGGAAAGACAACAGAAGCCCTCGCTAGCCTCTCTGGGAGCCCATTCATCCCCAGAACTCTCTGCCTGCGCCGAGCGGACATTCATCAGCGGTCAGGTAGCCTGGTAAGTGTCTCATGGATTTTCCACTGCATGCCTCCAGTGACAGATGTCTGCCGAGTACCTACTATGTGTCAAACCCTAGCTTACATGTTAGGGACGCTGCCTAGATCAAAACACAGCCACGTGCCTACAGCCATGCTTTACAGTCTATCCCAGGCTGCCCAAGGCAGAACTCAGGTCCATTTCCAGTGAACTTGATGGCCAAACCACAGAAAGATCACAGTCCTTGGGAATCTTACACAGCTCTCCGGAGACATTGTATGTGAAGCCGCTGTGATTGTGTCCAGCATTCTTGGGTCACCGAAGGGAGCTATCTGTCATCCACTGGATGTCCAGGCAGGGCCTGAGGCGGAAGAGAGTGAGCGTAGGAGCCAGTGTGTGTTTCAGAACCTCTTCTGTAAAGTCGGGTAACAACCAGCCTATTCGTTGCCTTGTGGGAAACAC
The DNA here is from genome assembly GCF_014885135.2 of Alexandromys fortis. Lineage (NCBI taxonomy): Eukaryota > Metazoa > Chordata > Mammalia > Rodentia > Cricetidae > Alexandromys > Alexandromys fortis. The sequence goes on along the minus strand of NW_026067892.1, from coordinate 4,999,139 downwards.
AGGAAGTGAACCCCTTTGCAAGGTGGGAAAAAGTAAGGTGTGAGCGTCAGAGCTTGGCCTCTCAGTTCCACATTCAGAGGGCAAAGGAGAGGAGAAGGGAGCACCAGCCTAAGGGACCAAAGCCTCTCCCTGCAGCCCCCACACTGACGTCAGTGAACGTCTCCCGGACCAGAACTGGCCAGGAAAAAAGCAGAGAGGGACAGCCCAGGAACACAGCTCCTTGAAGCACGGCTCAAGGAAGAGGTGAAAGCATTCAAAGGCTTTGGGGTTCAGCTAGGTCTCCCCAAACAGAAAGCATCCATGGTCAAGGTCACCTGCCCAGGGATGAAGCTCTGAGCTTCGTGTGCCTCCTGGGTCATGGTCCTTGCAGCTGAGTGGGACTGTGCCTCCCGTTTCTCCAGAGAGGGTTCTCACGACTCGTGAGGCCAGCCCTGATTTAATAGGATGCTGAACCACTGCTGCTGGAGGACACTGGAGCTTGCGTTCCCACCAATCCATGAGCACACAACTTGGTTCGAGATGCGTTCCTGTCTGAGGACACCTTGGTAATCTGTGTTGCTGGGTCGTTAGCATAGAGCCTGCCTACAACAGCAGCGCCTGACTCCAGCCAGAAACCAGCACCTCTAAGAGGGTTCTCTGAGTCACGTGGTCACCTCCTGCTGGTGGTCCCTGAAATGCCAAAGCACCACCAGGAAGCCCAGAAATGCTAACCACGTGGCCCTAAATAGACTGGGAAAATATTTACACCATGAGTAAGAAGGAATGTTTGGCCTCACTCGGGAATGAGCGTCAAACGTCATCCTTGAACTCAGACTTGACACCTCTTGGCACCTGAAGCTGTGTGAGCACTGACTTGGAGTTACAAATATTTCTTAGCGAGTGGCAAATTCACTGACCCCTGTGATAAGGACAGTGCAAGAATGGCATTCTGGTGGCATTGGAACCATTGCCCTCACTGGCACCCTGCTCTTGACCTTGGTAGGAAAGAGAAGATGGGGAGACCCTGGAAGTTGTACAAGCAGCCCCCTCACTCCCTCTTTGCTCAAGAAGGGGCTGTCAGGGAGAAGAAATTCCCCTGCTGTGGAGTCTTGTTACTCCTTACACCTCTGCTGGGACATGCCCGCAGATGGTGCCCACCCGCTCCGCCCCTGCCCTGCCCTGTTTATGGGCCTGTGGGGCTAAGCTAAGTTCCTTCCACAGCATAAGTCAGTTGCTGTAGCCCCTGAACCCCAGGAGGGCAGGGTGGGGGCTCTGGGGTCAGCCCAGGTCTGTTGCTCGTTCCCTTTCAGTGACCACCCACAAAGGCCTTCTGGAAACTGGGCAATGTGTTCTTGGCACCCTCACAGACCCAGATCTCTTCTCTTCACACCAGGGTCCAGCCTAGGCTACTTCCTCATGAGCAAGTGAGAGGGTGAGAGGGAAGCTCTATCGCCACCTTGAACTTAACAAAATACAGCTGGTATTGACCCACCATAGCCTCAACTGGGCCAGAGGAGGGTTCATATCTTGCTGTGGTTCTGTGAAAGGCTGTACTTCTCTGACAACCTGTGAAGGGAGCCAGGAGGAGGATCAGACTCTCAGAAGTCCTAGAGACTCACGCTAAGGAAAGCCAATGGGAAGAATAGGGGCTACTTAAGTGCCAGTGGCAGCTCAGCTCCGTAGCCTCTAGGAAGGTCTGAGTGAAGCCAGAAAAGTGGATGTCCCCAGGAGAATCGTGACAGGTACAAAACAGGAGTGAAGAACAGAAACGTCAGAGTTGCCTTTGGAGGCGCCACAAGGGCCACCAGGGGACGGGCTGAGCTGAGCTAGGTCTTTAAATAAAGTGACCAAAGGAAGCCTTTTATGGTCACAGCTGGACTCTCAGCTTGGGGTAGCTCTTGTTCTTAATCAGGCAACCTCGGGCATCCTCGCTGGCCCCGGAGTCCACACCCTCCCAGGCGAGTTAATTATAACACATCCAGCGATGCCGAGGGTCAGCATCAAAGTCCTGCAGCTGCCAACTGGCGCTCACTGTTAACTGAGCCACAGACACCCTCAGAGTGCACTGACCCCACCATCCCCATTCCACAGTTGGGAAGAGGTGCTCCAGGCTGTGGCAGATTCCAGACCAGGGTGTCCAACTGTGTGGGGCTCATTCCAGCGGGGGCCCTTAAGGGGAGCTGGAGTGGCCGGCTCTGCAGGAAGGCCAAGGATGAGGCCTTAGACGGCGATTCTGAGAACCCGAGTTTGCAGTGCCTGATGAGACTGGGTGCCCAGGGAAAGCCAAGTGGCTACCACCTTGTGGGTAATCAATTACAGGTGGCCTGGCAGACGAACGCAGTTTCCAGGGGCTTGCCACTCCAAGAGAGTAACTACAGGAAAAAAAAAAAGTGAGAAACTGCCCTTATCCATCCTGTGAGTTCAAGCAGTAGGGTGTCAGGGCCCCCCCGCAAGGACTTCCTGAAGGATCAAGGTGGCTTTTTTTTTTTTTTCAGCCACAGCCCTTAGACTCACCCAAACCAAACCATGCCCTGCAGGGCTGAGCCTAGAAGCCAACTCCTGTACCCCACTCTGACTCCAGTCCTGCACTTCTGTAGTGGAGGGTGGGCCTCAACAGGCGCCAGACAGGTTGTCCCCAGCACCTGATCGCTGCCTGCCATCCACAACCCATCCTCACGCTGTCCTGATCCCCTTAGCAAAGCCAAGGTGCAGAAGCCCAGAGCCCAGTCTGGAGACCTCAGGGCTCCACAAACTCATCCTCATTGGCTCTTGTCATCTTCATCTCCCCAGATCTCCCCCTTTCCCCCGCCTTGAAACTTTCTCTCACTTTCTGGATGTACCTTGAATCCAGAGTGCTTTGGGCTGTGTAGATCTGAGAGGCTAGAGAAGAGAAGGGAGGGTCTGAGTCATAGCGTCTCCAGCTTGGACAGTGTTGTCCTCAAAGCTAGCCTCCAGTCGCCACCATGCCAACCTTCCTAATCTGGTGGCCTTGGGACAGGGAAACCCAGTGAGATGTCCGTACACCTACTGCAGTGATGTGATTTAAAAGTTAGCGTTCTCCAAATGTCTGTGTTAACGCCTGCCCTGCAAGGAGATCGTACTGGGATTGGACTAGTACTAGGGTGGTCTCCAGGGAGAGCCCTCAGGAAGCAAGCAGGGCCTCTGAAAGTTAATACTGACTGTCAACTTAATGGGATTTAATGTTGCCATGGAAACAAACCTCTGGATGTGCCTGTGAGGGAGTGTTTAGACTTGGTAAACTGAAGCAGAAAGACCCGTTCTAGGGGTGGGTGGCACCAATCCTGTGGGCTAGGTCCGTGGCTAAGTTAAAGAGAGAACGGGCTGAGTACAGCATCTGTCTCTGCTGCCTGACTGGCCAGCTACCTCACAGGCTTTTTGTTTTGTTTAGTTTTGTTTTTCAAGACAGGGTGCCACGCACTGCGCCCCCATGTCTGTGCTCCGTGCGCTATTACCCAGTTCACAAGTTTCGGGCAAGGGGGCTGGATGTTAAAATACACAAACACACACACAGAGACAGCTACACGGATCATCCTTGAATTCTCCAAGAATGCCCCCCTTTATTGTGTTCAGGGGCAGATTATATAGAGATAGATTCACGCCCCAGCCAAACCCACCAGAAACCACTCTCCTGCCATCAGGAACTCCTGAAGGTCTCGTGCTCAGAGCAGCTGTAGGCACTCAGATCAGGGGATTACAAGAAATTCAGGATCTGGGGTCTCACTGCTTCCAACAACAGTTCCTCTGTGTAGCCCTGGCTGTCCTGGAACTCACTCTGTAAACCAGACTGTCCTCGAACTTAGAGATCCACCTACCTCTGTCTCCTGAGTGCCACCTCCCAGTCTTGCTGCTATGACTTCTCTCACCATGACAGACTGTGTCCGCTCAAACTGTGAGGCAAAATAAACCCTTTCCTACTTTTTGGCTTCTCATCTAGTATTTTGTTCATAGCAGTAAGAAAAATATCAAATGCAGAGCCCTTACAGAAGGGACTCCCAGAGACCTCACCTTTCCCTCCTCCATATCAGCACTCAGCAAGGAAGCAGAAAGTGGTCCTCACTGGACACAGAACTTCCGGGTACCATATTGAATGTCAGCCCTCAGAAACATGAGAGACAAAGTGTTCGTACCCTGCCTGCTCATGGTACTTTGCTATGGCAACCCAGATAGACTCCAGCATACAGTAACAGGGAGAGTCCTTTCCTCTTAAGGGACCATTGCCTCTCTAGCACAATGTCTCTGCCACTACATGGACCTAGACGGATCCTACAAGAGTATCAGGGGCAGAGAGATGCTCTCCCAGGCTCTATTCCTGGGGCTCAGCTGTTGCTGACTCATGCCTGTGCCGCGACCTATCAATGCGGGACGTGACTCAGCCAGTGTCACTCGGCCCAGCTCAGGTTACCTGCCTAGAGACCAGCTGAATGTCCCTTCACCCAGGCCATACCCACCCTCTCAGCCTTGCCCCAGATGCTTAGCCCTGCCTCCTCCTCGGCCATCCCCTCCTGCCTGGCATTCTCTGTCTCCCCAGCTACCCACCCCACTACAGATAAAGTTATCCCAGGAACCAGCAGGCCCAGTGTAGGACCTGGGCCAATGTCCAAGTCATACAAGCATGGCAGGCTCAGACAGGCTTGCTGCACCTTCAGGCGGACAGTAAAATAGCGACACTGCCACCTAGAGGATAGCCCCCTGGACAGCCCCATCTGGCAGAAGGGGATTTCTGTGTGGCCTCTGGTGCACCCCCACCCAACCTTGGGGCTCTTGGCAGCTCTTCCTCTGGGTCTCATCTCTTTGTCACCAGATAATTGGACCCTGGCACTGGCCCACGGTAATGCTTCTTATGGTGAAAAGTTGAATGTGACCCTCAGCTTAGCTTCTACGCACAGGCTGGTGGGGGGCAGGGGAAGACAGCAATGCCTACTCCGGTACCAGAGGTTTTCTTGCAGTTCATAGAGACCCACCTACTCCTCTGATTGTCCATGTTCCTTCCAGACAAATGGTACCCATGAGCAGAACAGCAAGGATGGGTTTCTAAGCCCACCTTGACCAGGCATGTCTCCTGGGGCTGATGCACAGGAGACCTCGGGAGACCAGGAGCAACAGGCAGCAAGCGAGAGCCACACATAGATGTAGGATCCTGTGGAGGCAGAAGCCGGGACTGAAGCGGAGGCCTCTGCTGTTCCTTTCCTTCCTTAGGGTCTGGGGACTGTTGTGACACCCTCAGACCAGAAGCAGCCTCTTCAAGCCTGTCTCAGTTTCCAGTGAGCTGGCTTACAGCTCTGCTGGCTGCCATGAAATCTTTAGGAGCCGGCTGCTTGAGCCACAGTGCCCGAGTCCCCTGGTGGAAGCATCTGTGGAGGTGGTGGGAGCCATTTCCTTCCACACCCAACTGACACCTCAGTCCCTGGAACGACTGTTCTAGTCATAGAAAGCCCTAGGTGGCCAGAAACTACTCCCATTAGCCCGGGTTGGGAGAACACACTCCCATTCTCACGGTCTCTCAGGAAGTCATGCTGACTCAGTACACCCCTGGGCAGGGGCTCTCCTGGGAACACCTCTACGGGATCTCCAGACGGGACAGCGGTTTCCAGAGTAGCTGGCAAAGCAACTCCAAGATTCATTCATTCACTCCTTGCCTGGAAGTCCCACCAGCCATAGCTCCGCTGCCAACTGGTCTCTGAGGATGAGGCTGGGGGGGGGGTGGCATTTCCAGTCAGCCTTTCCAATTGTCATACCTCCCAAGGATGTGGGGCTCAGACCGTTCTTCCTGTGTCCCATCAACTCCTTTGCCGGGCTGAACCTCCACGGAATGGCCAATCGAATTTATCTTTCCTTCTCACAGACACATGTCCCTAGCCCTGGCAAGACCCCGGAGGAAGCTGCCAACCTGTGACATTTCAACACCCTCTGGTCAAATCCCATCTCCCAGAACTGCAGCATTCCCGAAGGGCCTGTGCCTAAGCAGATGCTGGATGGAATCAGTTGTAGAGAGAGCCCCCAGGCTCCACGTCCTCACCCACACTCCTCTCCCCTCCTCAGCAGAAAGAGCTAACAGAAACACTGGTCCGTGGGGGTTGGAGGGAGGGGCTGGCACACTAGAGACTGAAGAAAAGCTGGCCTGCTTCCACCGTGGGAAGAGAGGCAGGCGTGCACAGTGCAGATTGGTGGGTGGGGCAGCAAGCCTTCGCTGAGTAGCTGCTCTGGGAGGAGGGAGCACTCTGGCAAGGGCAAGGCTAAAGGAAGGTGCTGTCACTCAAACGCATTTGGCCTTGGCGCCCCAGGAATCGGAGCCCAGTGAGTCCAGGAGAGGCCAGGCTAATCAGACCCAGAATTCTTCTACTCCCTCATGGGAAACAAGGCCCTGCACCCAGAGAGAGAGAGAAAACACATTCGCTGCAGAGAGATTTATGAAATAGGTTGACATTGGAAAACAAGGTCACAGCAAGATCACTCCCTGAGGCCAACACTAGTTTTCTTAACAAATGCTGGGTTGTGTTAGGAACCTCTTCACACTGACACCTTCCTTACCCCGATCTCTCAACGGCTTGATTCTGAGGCTAATGTTAATATACCTCATACTGTCCCATACACTCTGCCCTTCCACAAGAGACCAAGATGAAAGAACCTCGTAGAGCCGGGGCACTGAGTCCTCCTAACAGCACCAAGACTCCTAGAAAGAGATCTAAAAGCCTAGAAAAGGAAAAGATGACAGGTGACAGGGGACTTTATAGGGGATAGGAAACAGAACTAGTTCCCATCAAAGAGTCTGACAAATGAAGCTTGAAATAAAATCATAAAATAAATATTCCTGAAGACTTAAAAAAATCTGCCTTAGCTTGGGATTGGGTAAAGACCTTGAGCAAGGTAAATGAAGACAGCATAGGGTGTGTTGCTCTGACAGAGCTCCAGGGAAGTCCCCTATTACAACCTGAGACCCGGACTCCTTCCATCTTGTTGCTCTGTCGTCTTCACGATGCCGTCTTCACCTTGAGACCCCAAACAACTGCTCCACATGTTTCTCGCATTCCCACTTATTTCTACTCTCCTGCTCCAGAACTTGAAGTCAGACCTTCTTTTAACATACAATGGGTGAGGTAAATGGGCTGAATCCTTAACCTGCTCCCCACCACCACAGAGAGGTCATCCTACCAAGCTCCGCCCAGATTCTGCCTGTCTACCTTCTCCTGCTCCGGGCTCTACTTATGGCACATGGCTGGTTCTTGACCTCTCTTTGCTGCTTCCATTGGAGCCAAATGGTTGTGGCATCTCTGTCAGGAGGGCCTCTTGCTCTAAGAGCATGAAAGAGCAGAAGGAGCCACTTCCCCGGGGAAGGATTAATCCACCTTGTGTGTGGCTAACCCTGTGACCCTCTGAGCATGGCATGAGGCTGCGTGACCATGAGCCAAGCTGTGCTAGGCTGCTCATAAAAGCCTAAGCTCACTGTGTTGCCAGCCAGTAATTAGTTTCTTTCCCTTTAATTGATCAATCATTGAGTGACAGTCAGTGTCTGCCCCTCTGTGCCTTGCTACCAAGATGATTAAATCCCAGCTCAAAATGCAGAATCCAGACATCTTCCCTGCATTTCCCCAGAAAATGTTTCTGGAGTTTGGCAACCTCATGCAGCCCCACCCATCCCTATCCCAACCCCAGACTGCAGGATCCCTGAGTAGGACCCCACTGAAGGCTGCAGGGTTGGACAGCAGCCTCTGGCCCTGCTTGACCCTGGGAGCCTCATCCTCAAACCCTCGCTGCTATGGCTTCTAATGACACATGATGACAGGCTACCACCTGCCTATGGCACCTAACAGGCAGCCAATGACAGGAAATGAACGACCTGCCTCTGAAAAGCCGAGCATGGAGCCCCCACAGGGCACACGCAGAAACATGTGATTTCTCGCTCACTTATCAACTGAAGAGCTGATTTGGGGAATTGCAGCCTGTTAATCTCTCTTGCAGGCAGGTTCCTTGAAAGGTACCTCCCTCTGAGAAGTGTAGTGCTGTCCCCTTCACCCACAGCCCTCCCACCAGGAGCCTCTGAAGTGGGTTTTGCAGAGGGTCCGCTCATAGGAGGAAGAGAACGGCCCCCATAGGGAGGCGACAGATGCTTTTCCTCCTGGTTTACAGGGTCTGAGGTTTGCTGTAGGTAGCAGCCTTGGACGCCCACACACTGCTGATGGGTGCCGAGATGAAGTTTGGAGAGCTAACGCTGTTAGAATGAGAAAGGCTGGGAAAGAGCCTCCCCTGTGATGGTCCTGAGGGGAGCTGAGGTGTCTCCTCTGAGAGCCGTGTCAGGCCCAGATCCAGCAGGAGCTTCCCAAAGACCAGCCCCTGAACATCACACTCACCCTGGGGAGACCTCAGGGTGACTCTGGAGGGCACTAAGGCCAGGAGCAGGAAGTGAAGTGGGGATTGGAGGGAAATGGGAAGCCCTGCCTCCTTCCTTCACTCCTGGAACCTTTGATCCCTTCCTAACCCTGAACCCTTGTCAGGGCAATGGAATGGCGGGAGGGCTTCTTCATTGAGATGGTTTGCACCATCCTCCCTGTGCTGCTGGGGTCAGAAGCTGGGGAGAGACTGCAGACTCAGCTGAGGCCACACCCCTCTGCCCAGGTTTTGCTTTCCTCATCCAGAGTGTGGCCATCAAGTAAGCAATGGCAGGGCAGTCAAGATAGGACACAGCCCAGGACACAGGGACACTGTGGGTGCTGTGGGTACCACTCAACAGCTGCATCCGAAGCACCCGAGGAAGGAGGCTGCTACGTGGGGAATGGTAGCCCCCAAAGACGTGTTCACATCCTAACCCAGTGCCTAAGGGTGGGGCTTCTCTTGAATCTGTGACCGAGACCCTGTGACAAAGTCATCAGGTTTACAGGGGATCCTCATCCAAGGGCAATCATTCTTACAAAAGAACCAGAGCTGAGAGACCTGCAGACGCCAGCCACACAGAGGGAAGGCCAGAAGACAAGAGTCATGTGATGAAACCTAGGAGCCCCCAGGAACTGGGGAAGGAGGGAAGTCTTGTCCCTAATGGCATGTAAAGTCTTATCTTAATCATTATATTTTTCTAAGTTTTATAATGTTTCGACCCCTTAATAATCATGCTAATCAGAGAAAGATTGCAATCCATCCCTCCCCACAGCATCTGGTTGACCAGAAGCATCTTTCATGCCCAACCAAGCTTGTTTCTGTTCCCTCCCAGTCCTTTAACTAACTGTGACCCACCGGGGCCACTTCCCCTGCTCCAAATCCTTCCTAAAGAACCCCCCCTCCCCAGCTCAACCCCTGAGTGAGTCACCTCGGCTGTCACTCTGCTTGGCTTTCTGAAGCCCCTCTAGGTGCTAGTCTCTACCTAAGCATGTCTCCTTTCTGGTCTCACTGCTTCCTGGGTAACCCTGTGGTGTGACTGCCTCACTCAGAACAGCAAGCCACAGTCTCCCTCAGGAGCATACTGGGCTGGCTCCTCTGGGTCGTTCACACATGAAGAATGAGGCCAGACTCCACCCGAGGCCCCTCAATGGGGGCCATGCGCTGGTGAGGACACCTGGCTGGGTAAAGAGGATCGGCAACGCACCTGAAATGCGTAATTCAGGCCAGCCGGTGCTAGGAGTTGATTGGCTCTGACAGAGGAGAAAGCCTATTCTCCTCCAAGGCCCATCCTCATCCCTGTCCTTGGCCAGGTTCCTAGTAGAACCCTTTCTGCTCTACCCATCCCACGCAGGGTATCCTGATGTCTACCCACCTCATGACCAGCAGGAAGACAAGTTTCCAATGATCAAATGGTATTTCAAAGACCTGTGTGGGGAACAGCGATACTCTGTGTTTGAGTTCAAGATTAGTGTCAACAAAGCACTTTTATTTTTATTATTAAAATAAGCGAAACATGAGGCCTACAGTCAGCTTAAGCAAATACAAATACAGTGAGGGGATCCACGGGCGTATGCATTAACATCATGGGTCATGTAGAAAGAGCCAGGCCTTTGTCTTTTTGACAGAGGTGAAGTGGGCATTTTAGAGCATTTTGAAAATGTTTGGCTTTTAAGTCTATTTACTCACCATGGTTTATGCAATTTTTTAGAAGAACATGTTGTGCTTTGTCCCATTTACAGTTTGCAGAACGTTTACAGCTCCCCCCACCCCCCAAAAAAGATTCTCATATCTTGAAACATGATGGACAGAGCAAGCATTTCCATCCTACCCACTGGAGAACCTCTGAGATTCCATCTTATCTTCCCACCCCTGCCTGTCAGGGATAGCCTGAGCTAGCTCACCAGAGCCTAAGGGCCATCAGTCTATGGCACTTCCACGCTTTGAGAATATAGTATCGCCGGACGGTGGTGGCACACGCCTTTAACTCCAGCACTCAGGAGGCAGAGGCAGGCAGATCTCTGTTAGTTCCAGGCCAGCCAGCCTGGTCTACAAGAGCTAGTTCCAGGACAGGCCCCAAAGCTACAGAGAAACCCTCTCGAAAAACCAAATATATATACTCTTCCAAAGGGCCAGGTTCAATTCCTAGCACCCACATGGTGGCTTACAGCTGTCTGTAACTACAATTCTAGGGGACCTAACACTCTCACACAGATATACATGCAGGCAAAACACCAGTGCACACAAAAAGATAAAATTTTTTTAAAAAAAGAAAATACTGTATCTTACAGAGGTGAGGATGGCCCAACAGTGGTGACAATAGTGTCAGTCACCTGGGGACCTCCTGTACCCTTCACTGCTGACACAGGAATATCAGGGTATCTTTGAGAAGGACTAAACCTTTCTCAGCTCTGGTTGTGCATGGACCAAGAGGCTAGGGCCCCGGAAACTCAACAGCCCCTAAAGCCTCTCCAAGCCAGTGACTTTCGGGTTCTTGCCTCTCAGAATCAAAGAATGAAATTCACAGACCTCAGAGGGTGAATCTTAAAGAGAAGCTTATTATAGATTCATAGGTAGAAGCAAGGAGAAAGGGAAGGAGGGAGGGAAGGAGGAAGGGTGGGAGAGGGGGAGAGAAGAGGGGAGGAGGGAGAGAGGAAAGGAGACAGGCCAGCTTCTATACAGCTATAGGGGGTCCAAAGAAGCAGGTACCCTGTAATTGCTATCCTGGCAACATTTTAAACAATGGTGGTGCAGGCCTTCAATCCCAGCACTCAGGAGACAGATTCAGACATTTTGTGAGTTCCAGGTCAGCCTGGTCCACAGAGGGAGTTCCGGGACAGCCAAACCTACACAGAGAAACCCTGTCTGGGGGTGGGGGTGGATGCCAGAACCAGAGTTGGGCGGGGGGGGGGTCACAAAGGCTCTAGGCAGAGGTGCCCATTTAGGAGATTACAGGGAATGCCCTTCTGACATCCCCAGCAAAGACATTCTCAAAAGTGCTGCTTGGGGCCCCTGCCCTACCTCACCAGCTTGTCCTCTCTTCTCTTCACTTCCATGATGCTTACCTTTTGGTCCTCATAACCCTCAAGTAGAGGACACTCCCATCCTGTCTTCCACGGGAAGAAGCCAAGGTGCCCTTGACAATGTCAATCTCAGTGACGTGGGGTCAGGGCTCCAATGGGCAGTAGTGAGGAGCTGGCCTCATTCTGGACCTGGGAGTTACTGATATAAAATCATGCATCCTGGCAGACCGTGTAGGAGACCCAAGGGACAGCTGAAACAGCCTGAAAGGACCCAGGTGTCTCTGGCTGAGGCCCTGAGGTCAAGACTTTGATTTGGGGTTGCCTGGTCAGAGGAGGATGCTGCTGGCTTACCCACCAGTACCTGGTCCCCCGGGTCTTCCCAAGAGAATGCTATCTGTGATCTCTGTGGGTCCAGAACACAGTGCAGTTCCTTGCAGAGACCACAGTGACCTATGGCCCACGTGCAGTGAGCCTCGCCCATGTCTGTCCTGGGAGGTGACAGGCGTGCAGCGTTCATTAGACACGGATCCAGAGGGATCTGAAATCCAGCCTCTGCCACCCAGCTCTTCTCAACCCTTTCCTGCAACACTGCAATTCAGGAAAGCCGTCTGCCGGAAGCAAGTGACGGCCAGACAGAGCAGTCCATGTCAGCAGCAGTGGGGGCAGCATGCTTGATGGGGCTGCCCAGCCGCAATCATGTGACAACTCCAGCAGCAGGCTGCCGCTTCCAGAAAGATGACAAGCAGACCCTGGAGGACAGAGTGGTCTTGGAACTCCACCCACTCACAGGACTCACATTGTTAGCTGAAAGAGAACAGAGCAGGCTGTCTAAGCCAGGTTCACAGGTTCTGGCTTTCAGTCTCCGCCCCCAACCCAACCGCCACTTGCTATCTTAGCCAGAAGGTCTACACTCCTTATAACAACCTAGTCCACATAGCAAGACAACCCCTCATACAGAGGGACTCTGTGCCGATTTCCCTGCAGCACAAGGTCTACCAGTTTCTCTGTGACCAGGTCCCTGGCCCTGCTATAAAGATGGATGCAGTAAACACTTACCCCCCGCCCCCCCCAGAAAGCTTTGCTCAAAGAGGGAATAACAAAAACTCCTGCTTGCACAAGTCCGCCAGTGAGCGCGAAAGAGGCACTCAGAAAACAGAGCTGGCTTTCAACGAATGGGATCAACTTGACTTGATCTATAATCACCTAGGAGCCAAGCCTTGGCGCATGTCTGTGAGGTTGTTTTTTCTATTGCGTTAGCTGAGGTGGAATGACACCCTAAACATGGGTGGCACCTCCCATGCGCTGGGGTCCTGGACTGCAGATAAAGGAGACATCTCTCTCTGCTTCCTGACGGGATGAGATCGACCGGGTTCCTCGTAGTACTGCCGCCATCCCGTCCCTGTCATAATGGACTACATCATCAAAATCTGAGCCAAAATAAACCCCTTCTTCCTTAAGAAAAGTAATCAGTAAACAAGATAGGCGTCTGTGCCTTCCAGAGCCAGCCGTCTGCTCAAGATAGAGGCCTTCCCAGCTCTGGGTCTCAGCCCTCGCCTGTGTAGTGGGGACCAAAGCCCTGGGAAGGGAAACATGGGCAGTCACTCATGAAGTCACAACGCTTCTACTATTCATGAGTGGCCCCAGCCCCAATCCACTTGAGCGGATCCAGCATGCCTCAGGAGTGTACCACAAACACAGTAAAGGGGTCGTGTGTCCTACAGCCTCCACGGCTCCCTGACAGTCCAGTTCACAGGCTAAGATCCCATGTGACTCTGTGAGGACAAAGGACCATGGTGGGCTGGATTTTGAGAGCAGGCCTGAGGTGGTATGGCTGGGTACTGTCCCCCAACTTTACCACCTCCGACTTTCTGCTGATTAAGATCCAGAAAGCACCCATGGTGAAGAGGAGAAGGGGACCTTTCTGAAGGAAAGCCAAGCAGGTTTAACCAAATCCATGGTACCTTCCCCCATACAGGAAGCCCTAGGAAAGCTTAGGCAACCTTTTTCAAGTGTGCTCTTCAGAATGTGCTAGCAGTGACTATTTGCACATGAACCAAGGGGGAAGCTCGACTCTCCAGAGACAGAAGTCTCCAATCACCTTGCAGAGCTCTGGAGGACAGCATGCTCTCCACCCACAGATAAAGTGCCCCTGGCCTGACATTAAGGTTTTAAGAAGTTAAAATTAAACATTTACTTATCAATCACACATACAAAAGAGCACCCCAGATTCTCTACACCCAGCCCTGCCCTTGGCTGGCCCCTTGCTTGGTCTATGGGGTGGGTAGGAGACACTGAGAAACCCCACAGCAGCCTTGCTCCTTTGGCTTGGCCCTCTCCCACGAGGTTTGATCAAATATCTTCCTTGCCGGGGCTAGGATGCAATTTTCTCTACACAAGGAACGTTTCTCATTGTGTGTTCTCCTGAGCACAACCGACTTCACCCTGTGGTATAATAGCCCTTTTTTCTCGCTCTCTTTTTATTTTCTTTTTATAGTGAAAATTGTTTTTCTTGCAGTGCAGGGACACCAGGAACCAGCTGAATGAATAGCAGATTTCCCTCCCTCCAGTGAACAACGGGGACAGCATTGTACCGAGACAAACAGAGCTGAGAACTTGGGTCCTGGGAAGGAAACCCTCGCCTGGGAGAAATCTTACCAGCAAAGAGGTTAGCATTGATCATAAGTTGCCGGGGGCCTCTCTGTGTGACTTTCTCTGTAAATGAAAAGCCTGTATTGACTTTTATTTTGTTCTTATGACAACCGTCACTGCCGAGCATTCAGCTTCCCCTTCTCACTGAATTGTTCCTTTCCGATAACTGGGCTGCATTGATCTCTTTCCTGGTTGGACCAGAGCTTCTCCTTCCTGGTTGGACCAGAGCTGTCCTCTGCACCCCTAGCCAAGTGACAAGTACCGAGAGTTGGCTTATTTCTACCTCTGTGAACTCGAAGCCAGTAAGCTTCTTCAGGACTGCCAAGTCACCCCTAAAAAGGCAGAACTAGCCAAGAGCAACTCCTTAGGTTTCCCAGACATTTGGGCCAAGCTCCAGAGACAGCTGCGAACACCCAGTATCTGTGCTAGACTCCGGAACAGGAGAGTGAGACACCATGAGCAGTTTCAGCAGAGGACAGGGTGGCCTACCAAGGAGACCTGTGATGGGGAAAACGCACAAACAGACCACCTGCACCAGCTCTGGGGCCAGGGAGGCTGGGAGAGCTGTGGAAAGCCAGACAACCGAGAAAGCCCTGGTAGCAGTGAAAGACTGAGGTCCTGGGGGTCAGAACGGGAGCAATGACGTCTTGTCAAGATCAAGGCTTTGTCTTAAGGATGTCCAGAGCCTTCTCATGCTCTTTCACTAGAGTTCACCCTCTTCTCAAGATTAGAGATGTATGTATAAGGACCAGGCTGGAAGCTGGCACTTGGCAATGCTGACCCTCACTACCAGAGCCACAGAGAGCCATACAAGAGCATCAAGTTGAAATGGAACAGAGGGACCAAGGGTCGGAACATGGTCTGGGACAGTTAGAGAGAAAAAAAAATTCTGGGGAAGCCAGGGACATTCATCCTGGAGTTACCCAAGTCAACACCTCTTGGCATCAGTCGGTGAAGAATTGACCGGTAAAATAATAGACCTGTCAAGAGGTGGGGAATAGAAAAGGAATTTATTGTCTTTGTTGCGGGGGCGGGGCATCAAAGAAAGGAATTTATCATTGCTGGGTCACACATGCCGCAGTATGAGTGTAGAGGTCAGAGGGCAAGCCTGGAGCTGGTTCTCTCCTTTCCATTTTCTAATGTTCACGAGGTAAGGTATGGCAGAGCTCGGGGACAAGCTTTTCCCTAGAGGACCCGAGGTAGCATTGCAATGGGACTTAGGCAGAAGCAATAGGCCTGAGGAGAGGCAGGGAGGGGGGCATGCCCACTCTCCGCTGGAGAAGAGGCCTGCTTTCGTACAGGTGCAGGTCAATTTGGCCACACGGACCAGGGGTTTTTGGTAACAAGGACTGAGCTGTTGTGAGGCTTCTCTGTCTATGAACTGGGAACAAAGGGACCAGTTATCTTTTGGGGACAGAGCTATCCATGCAGCCAACATGGGCGCCGAGTTAAGCCTACAGCTCCAGTGTCCTGGGGCACAGGCTCCTATCTGCAGAGCTCATGTCTCAGTTCTGAGAGGTGATACCTACAAACCGCACACATCAAAGAGCACCAGGGGCAGAGGGCAGAAAACAAAACAAAAAAAACCATTGGTTTGAAAAGATGCTGATGCCCAGTTCCCAAAGATGCGTAGAAAAGCCAGTATGTGAAACCGTGCCCATGCATTTTAACCAAGCACATAGGCGCAGATGGAAATGATGTTCCATTATATAAGCTTATAGTCCCCAGAGAATCAAAAAAAATGATAAGTCAACAACAGAAAAACAGAGGGAAGGTCTAATTTTAAAATGCTAGGAACGAAAAACAGTCATCAAGATTTTATGAGCCCGAATGGGTGGGAAAAATGCTGCGCAGAGGGAGGAGAGGGGTGGGGAGGCAGCATTTGATCAGAGCAGGCGTGCACGCATGTGCAAGAGAATATTGCTCTGAATTTCATTAACACATACAGTCAATATGTGTTGGTAAGAAAGGAAAAATTAATACTCTGGAATCGGTAATGAAAAATTGACCAGTAAAGTCATAGACCAGTCAAGAGGTGGGAAATATGAAAAAGCGATTGATTGTCATTGTTGTTGGGGGCAGGGATGAAATGAAGGGACGCGTTGCTGTTGTTGGAGGGGGCACACAGACCACAGCAAGTGTGTACAGGTCAGAGAAGACCTCTGTAGTCAGGTCTCTCCTTCCAACCTCACAAGGGCTCTGGAAACCAAACTCCGGTCTTCAGGGCTGCCTGGAGCATCTTGATTGGCCAAACCATCTCACCAACCCAAAAGAAATAAAGCTTTTGAGCATGGTGGCTGGGTAGAAAGGATGGTGTGTATATCCACTGGAGACCCCAACCGTACAAAACAGAGAGAGAGAGGAGGTGGCTGCATGCCCAGACATCTACAAGCCAGGGAACGAGACCTCAGAAGAAATCCAGTCTGTGACACCTGACCTTGGACCTCCGCGTCCAGAACTCTTAGAGGATGGATGCTTCGTTTGAGCCCCAACCTGTGTGCTGGCAGCTACAGAAACCTGCTGCCCGTCTAACCGGCTTCCTCTCCGTCCTTCTCACTTCTGCCCTTACGCTACAACGTCCTGGGTTCACTGCTTCCCTCCCTGACCTCTGGAGCTTCAAGATCTGGTCCTGAGGACCCTGGAGGTAAAGTACGGGTAGGATTGTGCGCATATGATGACAGAGTCGGTTTTAGAATCTGCTCCGGATTTCTCCAGCACAGAGAAAAGACAGCAGGCTCTGGTGGAGTGAGCCTACCAAATCCTTAGTGTTTCTTGAATCTGAGCTGGAATGGAGTCACAGGTAGAGTGAACTAATCTTTAATTTTGAAGTGTGTTTACAAATGCCGTAGAAGATTAACTTTGGACCTAGCTATCACTATTCCTAAAAGGGGGTAGAGAGGAACAATGTTGTGGCTCAGGCTGGCCTCAGATTTACCTTGTAGCTAACAAGGACATGGAACTCCTGATCCTCACACTGTTACCCCCAGAATGCTGGGAAGACAGGTGTGCACCACCACTTCTAGCTGATTACACACCGGGGGTTAAACCCAAGGCCTCCTCGTGCTCGACAAACACTGGGTCAGCTGAGCTCCACCCCCAGCTCCTGAGCACTACAGGTTTTAAAGTCTGGCAGACGTGATAGGCTCTGTTCTTGGGCCCTCCATACCTGGCCTGACCCTTTTAAACTAGGGAATTATTTGATGTTCAGAATGTGGTCTGCTTCGGTTAGCACCCCGTACACACCCGCCATGTCTGACGGTGTTTTCAAGTCTACCTTCTGTCTGACCATGTCTGTTATTAGAAAAGGGCTTTCAACAGTCGTGAAGATGTGTCTGTCTTTCCATCCTGTCACTGTCCTCTTCCTGTATCTTGGAGGTCTGTTAGTGGGTACGGACAAAGGCAGGGTTGCCACTTCTTGGTGGTTTGGGCTTTGGCCAGCACGCAGGGTCCCTTTCGAGCTCCAGTAACGCGTTCCCTTTCCCTCTGTACCCGTGGCCCTCCCCGTTCCCTGTGATTAGTGTGTGCGCGGTATGTCATTTTCCATCCTTCACTTCTAATCTCTGTCTTTGTATTTCAAGTTCATTTCCTACGGTTAGCATATAATTGAGTCTTGCTTTTTAATTAGAGCGCTGAAACCACTTACATTCGATGTCATTATTGACAGCAATGGGTTAGAGCCTCCGGTTTGCTCCCGGCTTGCCGACTGCCTGGCTTTCTTTGTTCTTCGGTTTCTCTTCTCCTGGGTTGTTTCAGCTGGAGTTTTTAGGGAGCCCATTTTATCTCAACTATTAGCTTATTGCTCTTCTGTGCTTGTTTCTCAGTTTATTTTTTAAGATTTTTTTTTAATTGCGTGTCTCTGGGTGGTATGCATGCGTGTGTGCCAGTGCCTGTAGTCCAGAGGCGTCAGATCCCCTGGAGCTGGAACATGGACCGTTGTGAACTGCCTGATGCGGGTGCTGGGAACCGAGCAGTTCCCCCACCTAGCCATGGCCGTCTGTGCAGCTCTGATACACCGTCTGTGTTTTCACTGCCTTCGTCCGCTACCACCCAGCATTGCCCACCTGCCAGTCTGAGTCTCATTCATTTCTTCTGGGTTCTAGGCCCACAATCCCTTGCTGCTTTTGCTTTAAGCTGTTGTCCTTTATTAAGGATTTTCTTTTTAAGAAAAAATAAACTATTTCTCATCCATCATCGCTCTCAGAGTGATTTCTGGAATCATTCTGAGATCGTCCGCTTTCAGCCTGAAGGAGTTCTTTAAATATTTACCGAAATACAGGTGCACTCATGAAAATTCTCTCAGCTTTTTCGGGGGGGTCGGGTGTCTAAAAGTATCCTACCTCTGCTCCAGAGAGCTTAGCTTTTGCGAAATATAACATTTTAGGTTGTGGATTCTCTTCCAGCGTTTTAGAGACACCCCAACTCAGTTCTCAGCTAGCACCTGACTGGGTGTGTCTACAGGGACCCTTCTTCACCTCCTTGGGGAATAAGGGTCTCTCCTCTGGGACCTCTGCAGTCCAGTGTAAAGGAGCAGAGACACCGGCATGGGACCCCACTATATCTGCCCCCACACACAGAGAACCAGCAAGCTGGACAAAGTCTGAGAAGAGCATAGGGACGGCTGTGGCTGAGAAGAAGGCCTTCCAGTTTGTTTTATCCTCATCGTGGACTTCAGCTGCCGAGGCTGGTGTGCCCTGGTAGGTTGACAGTCATGTTTGTCCCAGGTGTAGATCTGTGCTTTTCATCGGAATTGGAAGCCTTGGGACCATTACGTCTCCAAAGGTTTTATCTACCACCTTTCTGCTGTCTCTCTTGAGTTCCAGGTGCCCATTGTGATCCAGCAGCCGTGGGGGGTCTGTCCATTTTCCCACCTACCTCCAGCAGTGTCCATCTTCAGGATGAACTTGATGACCAGTCCAGCAGGGAACCTCTCATCTGCGACGTTACATCATATCCCTGCGGTGGGTAACATTGACAGGCGACTGTACAGGATCCAGAATCACCCAGGACATAAGCCTCTGGGCATGTCTGTGGGGATGTTTCTAGGTTAGGTTAACTGAGGTGGGGAGACCCACCTTAAATGTGGAACATCTGCATTCATCTCTCAGTGCTTCCTGACTGTGGACACAACGTGGCCCACTTCATTTACACTCCTGCCACTGCGACTTCATCGTCGTGGTAGACAAAGTGTGTCTCGTCACAGCAATGAGGAAAGTCACAACTACAGTCTCTCGTCCTCTTGCCCTTGTGCCCTTGCTTTATCAAGCAGTTTTATGGAATTTGTTGTCTCCATTTAAAATGCAGCATCTGATGCCAGGCTCGCGTCGCTTCTGGGTCTGTGTTCCTGGTTGATAGTCTCTTGGGTACAGATCGCCATTTCTGTTTCTTTGTCCGGGTGCCAGGCATTCTCAGTGTGACGGTGGCTCCTGGGCCAACTTCCCTTGCTGCCTTGAGAACGCTGACATTTTTTCCTGTAAGCCAGGTCGACCTTTCGGAGATTTCTTTCTAGGGTTCCTTGGGATGGGTCTAGATTAGTTTTCACTATATGTCTGGCTTCCTTTGCCACAGAGACACGGTCCTTTGTCCCTTAACCCCAGATCTCTGTGTGTTCTCCAGCTGCATAGGCGGAACCTGATCACCAGCCCGGAGCAAGTCCTGGGAATCATTTAGTTCACACCTCACCTTCCAAGGGCAGGATGTCTTCCTACCCTGCAGGGCAGAGCAGCACTGTGTAGCTCCCCCAGGGACCTGGCCCCGGATACAAAGTTCCGCACCCAAATCCTCCCGCTCTCTCCCACTCTGCCTTCCTCAGCCTCTCACAGCCAGGTCTCTCTCCCAACTCACACTCCTCCCCCGCTGGGAGTGTGAAAATTGCCACCAGCAGAGTGAGGTTGACGGCAAGCTCGCTTCGGCTGCTGCCTTCCGTCCACGGAAGCCTTCACAGGCGGCTGTTCTCACGCCCAGTCCCACCTGCTTCACACACCTGTCCAGGAGGGGGCTGTGGAGAGCGAGGACCTCACTTTGATTGTCAGCGCCTATGTCAAAAGTCATGCCCAGCAGTGTCATCCTGTAACAGGGCACCAGGGACAGGGTTCCTGGGCTCACTGGTCAGCCTAGCCAAAATGGTGAACTCCAAAATCAAGGACAGACTTTGTCTCAAAAAACAAGATGGAGAGCAATTGAGAAAGACAGCTGACACCAACCTCTAGCCTAAATATAGACACAGCACGTGCGCGCACTCGTGCACACACACACACACACACACACACACACACACACCTAGGTAAGTCCCATACTATAGAAATTCCACGGAGTCACTTCCTTCACGCTATAACCTGAGCAGGTTCGAATTCCCGCTTCACTTGACCTCCATGGTTCTTGGCCCAGTACCTGGCCCCAGGAAGGCAGACTACAATGAGAGAGAATCCCCTGGGTCTGAGAAGAGGGACATGGCTAGATGAGGTCACCCTAGGAAGAGGAGCTGAGCCTTGTCCCAGAGGAGAGCATATGAGACACTCCTGATTTTAACCACCGGTGGTTTTTTTCATCTCCTATGAACCTACTTACTTCCTCTCAAGAATGCAAAAAAGAGCCACGCGGTGGTGCACGCATTTAATCCCAGCACTCCAGAGTCAGAAGCAGGAGGATCTCTGTGAGTTCGAGGCCAGCCTAATCTACAAGAGCTAGTTCCAGGATAGGCTTCAAAGCTACACAGAGAAACCCTGCCTCGAAACGCACCCCCCCCTAAAAAAAAGAGAAAAATAATGCAGAAAATACACCATTTGGAGCACATGGCACTGCTTGAAGTGGGTGGGCATTCCACCCGATGGCATTCCTGACACCGTGCTTCTGGATAGAGCGACCTTAGTCACCCCAGGACCCTGTCTCCAGCCCTTCTGTACTGTACCCCTGTGGATTGTGTCAGGAGACAGAACTGTCAAGCCATGAGCTCTGATTGAGACTCCTCCCTGTCAAGACCCAAATTCCTGATAGGCCGGGGACCCAGAGAGACAACTGAGGGGGGCACTCGAGCGCTGGGTACAAGCTGCCTTTGGCACATTGTGTAGATGTATTTGGGTAGCGATTTAGTCTGTGCAAATCCATGCTGCTGACATTAGCAGTGCTAATTGCTGCTGCACGGGAATTTACAGCTAATGACTCGCTGGTGTCAAAGAAAACATTCAGGGATTCCTACCACTTACGAATGCACAGCTCCCCATCCTACCTCAGAGTATGCAGGCTGAACTGCTACGTGCAGCTGTAGTGACCAGAGGTTATACCAAACTCGGTCAGAGGTCAGGGAGAGTCCAGGGATGGCCCTGGGCTTACACCCATGCCTTAGATGTTAGGGGAGGAGCGAGGCACCATGTCCCAACAGGCCATGTCAGCATGTGAGAGTTCACAAAAGCCAGGACCTGGAGCCTGTCCAGCAGATGTCTGTCCAAAATGTCCCACAGAGGCAGACCATCCCTGCCCAGTACCATCTGTCTACAGAATGCCTGAAGTCAAGAGAAAAGCCAACACTGGAAGTCCTAGGCAAAACACTTCATGAGAAGAAACGGATGCTAAACCCGCGAAGACACTGGGTCTCAATAATAACCAGGAAGCTGTAAATTAATAGGACAGATGGCATTTCACATCCTCTGTCACTTAGACCTGAGAGTCGGTCACCACGGGGAAGAGCGTTTACAGACAATCATGGACATGCTCCAGGACACGGGGCTGAGAGAGACAGGACGTCGGTGCTCAAACGGCATCTCTGTAATAGCCCAGACTCTCACAGCAGGGGGATGGACAGATGGACTATGGTATAAGGTCAGACAGGAAAACTGTGCAGGTATGAAAACAGTGACCCACAGCCACTCACCCGGGAGGACGAACCTCACCAACAAGGCCAAATTAGGGCACAGCCAGGAGGAGCTGGCTTCCTTATATCTCCAAACTGTAAACAAGATTACGTTGTTGAAGGACACACGCAAGGGCATCATTAGAAGTCAAGTGTGGCGGTGTCAGCCACACAGTCAGGGATTTTCTATGAATTGTTGAAGTCTCAGAAAGCCACCTATCACATGGCAAGGACTCCAGGATTTGCTGAATGAATGACTGAGTGAGTGGAGTGAATTCATGAGTGAGTGAATGAGTGGGGGAGTGAGTGAATGAGTGTGGGAGGGAGGGAGGGAGGGAGGGAGGGAGGGAGGGAGGGAGGGAGGGAG
>NW_026067892.1:4924628-4976679 GCF_014885135.2 Alexandromys fortis | reverse complement strand
AGGGAGGGAGGGAGGGAGGGAGTGACTGAGTGTAAATAACTAGGTAAATGCATGAATGAGTGAATGCATGGGTTAAGTAACTGGACGAGTAAATGAATGTGGACACATAGCTGGATGAGTGAGTGAATGAATGAATTTGTGAATAAGTGAATGAATAAGTAGGTGAATACATAGGTGAGTGCAAGAATGAGTGAATGAATGAGCAAAAGAGTGAATGAGTGAGTGAGAGAGAGAGAGAGAGAGAGAGAGAGAGAGAGAGTGGGAGTCAGAGAGAGAAAAAGAGAGAGAGAGAGGCTCTTAAGTTCTGGGCAGTACTCTGTTCCCTAACTGGGAATAGGCTGTGTGTTCCTTAAAATGGACACATTTATCTCCTCTATGTATTGCATATTCCACAATAAGGTAAAAATGTTTAAATCTCAACATGACTAAAATTAAACAATAATGAGGAGAGAAGCTGCAGGAACACACCCCAGACATAAACTCTCTAAAACCCAGGGGAGCAGGAAGAAAATAGCAAGTTCAGGACGATCGGGGCAGAGATGGAGCCGTCGATTTTCCTTTCTGACTTGCCAAAGAGGCCAAGGAGCCGATCTGGGCTGTGCTCCACTCCTTGGCAATGTGAAGAGCTCCGTGGCTGCCAAAGGAGCTTGGCGAAGCCACCCCATGTGCACTGCCAGGTCCCACCAGGCCCTGTGACGGCCAGGAGGAGCTCTGCCAGGCCATGCAGAACCGGTCCTCCCCCAGGGATGCAGAGTTCCCTAATTACAGTGATTATCAAAGAAGGGGGGTGCCTGCAGCAGACGGGGCTGCACGAGAGAAGAGGGAGGGCAATAGGAAGCTCCAACAGATGGGCGGTGCCACGGCCTGCCCGTTAGTGTCACACCCACATCCACACAAACATACACATGACATGTGCCAGACCATAGCATGGAATATACTTGTACTGTGCTTCGTGAGCACAGGGCTTTGAAACACACGGACATGTCCAGGATCCTCTGCGTCCCTCCAGGTGTGAGGTGGATGCCAACACGGGCATGCTGTCTGAGATAGGCAGTGAGCAACCGAGGCTCCAGGCTGGTGACCAAGGGTGTCAGAGCTACATTCACCTCCGGAAGCTTAAGGCCAGTCTTTCCTTTCTCCTTCTTGCCCTTGCTCTGCTAATTGGTCTCTCCGAGTCTTGCTGCTTTCATTCCCTTTGCTCCTCTTTCGAAAGCTGGTAGAGATGCAGCTCATGCGTGAGCCACTAAGAGGGTGTGCCAACCGCTTGAAAGCGTTTGTCTGCTGTGACTGTTTGTTCTTGACACAGAGTCATTATTCTGTGTGGCTCAGGCCCGTCTTGGATTTGGGATCCTCCTGCCTCTGCCTCCCCAGTGACGATTATAGATCCTGACCACTATGCCCACCAAAAAGCCAACCTTTTATAACAGTACATTATCTCTGGGTATCCACACGCATGTGTGCCAGGATGTGCGTGTGGCAGCCAGAGGACAGCCTGCAGGAGCCTGTTCTCTCCTTCCACCAGTCAGGCCTGGCAGCCAGTACCTTTATCCGCTGAGCCGTGTCACTGCCCACTCCCTAAAAAAAATTAATGCTTTTCTTTTATTTTCTTCTTTGAGACAGCGTCTCTCCATGTAGTCCTGGATAGCCTGGAACTCACTCTGTAGACTAGGCTAGCCTCAAACTCACAAGATCCGCCTGCTTCTACCTCCCGCGTGCTGGAATTAAAGCCACTGTGCTCCACCAAAAAAGCCAATCAAAATCTGAAAGCTTTGATGGTTTTGATCCTAGGATCCTCAGATAAGCCTTTCTGAGCACAAGTTCTGTGGGGTTAGATGTGTGGTACATGTTGGGGGGGGGTGTATGTGGTATGTGTATGAAGTATGTGTGAATGTGTGTAGTGTATGTGTGTATGTGTTTGCATGAGTGTGTGTGTGGTATATGTGTACTGTATGTGTGTGGGGTCTGTGTGTGTGTGTGTGTGGTGTATGTGGGGGTGTAGGTGTGTGTGGTATGTGTGTGTAGGTGTAAGTATGTGTGTGGTGTGGTGTGTGGGTACATGTGTGGTGTAATGCGTATGGTGTATGTGGTGTGTGTGTGTGGTCTATGTGTATATATGTGTGGTCTATGTGTGTATTGTGTGGTGTGCGTGTAATTTGCACATTTGTGTGTATACATGTATACATGTGTTCTGTGTATTTACACACGCATGTGTACATACACTTGCTTTCCTAGAAACAAGCCTGTGTCTTCGTGACTCCAGAGGCATCCTTGACCTTTTGACGCCCCACCTGACATATTGTGCCACAAAGCAGGAAACTCAGGTCCAAGATGAGTGTGGATTTCCACCCTCACACTCTAGCCCGACCCCGTGACCCAGGAAGTCAGCCAGGTCCTCACATAGGTGCTCAGGAGCCCCAGGGAGGCTTCAGCCCAGACAGGAAGTTGTCTGAAACCTGAACTTGACCTGTATGCTGTCCTGCAATAGAGTCCCCTTGGACCAAACACCTCTGCCCTGCCAGGGCTCCTGGGCTACAGCCCGGAGGAGAGGTCCAATCTCAGCCATGTGGTGGTAATTCTCAGCCAGCAGCTGTGAGAACTGCACAAGACCAGAAACAGAAGGGTACACCGTGCCCATCCAGGGCTAGGTGGGGTTGGGGGGATAGAGCACAGAGCTGAGGATTAACCCAGAAGACACGGTATGAGGGGCCCACGCAGAGCCAACCGCTGCACTGTAGACCAGGGCTGCAAGGACCCACCGGGGTGAAGGCCCAGCACACATGAATATTGTAACAGGTCACCTGACCCCTGCTATTGAGTGGCTGTCTGTTTACCGCCCAGCACGGCAGAGCACAGGGGTGACCTAGTCTAAACTGTTCTGACTCCTGGCGTTTGAAACTAGAGCGCATCCGCTAAATGTGGATGGTGTTGACACCTTGGGCTGCAATGCATGCTGTCCCTGGTGACTCAGGGTCAGTACTAGGCGTGCCTGTTCTCGGCCTCAACTCCTCCATTCAGGGTAGCTATGAGAGGTACAGTCAGACCCCAGAGGGTTCCAGGGTCCAGCCAGCCAAGCCAGAGGTTGGCCTGCCAGGGGCTGGTAAGCTTATTTATTTCTGTCAATGGGGCTGGACTGCAGAGGGATTGGCTGTCGTGAGCCCTGTATCACAGTATAGCTGAGTAACAGTGCCAGTCACCTCCCCAGCTAGCTCCTTGGTCTTCCCATCAGATGTTTAGTGGCTCTGCTACACAAAAGCCTCTCGTCGCCCCCAAAGGACCTTCTGTGTCACCTGTTAGTATGCCCTTCCACACTCCAAGCCCAACTGCAAACTGTGGAAGACATGAGCCCACCCCCCACCACTGTATGTAAGCAAAGCCTCCTCCGAAATCCTCAATTCCTTCTTTAGAACATACATCAAAAGATGAGTGGCTGGGCACACTCGCTCACTCGTAGACTCAGTCACCCTGGGAAGAGCTCACCTCACAGCTCCTGTGAAAACACAGAACAGGAAAATCCCAGATCACACATCTTCCCAAGTCTGGCTAATGTTTAATATGTCTTTCTTTATTCCTTCACATTGATTTAAAGCTTTGTAAAGTCCTCTTATTCTATTTGGGAGGTTGTTGGGTTTTTTTTTTAATTTTTAAAATATACACTTAAAGTCTCAAGTATCTCTCTTGCTCCCAAATAATACAAAAAATTCTGGAGAACCTGTTAGAATCTTTAAAAGAATCATGTAGAAAACTCTAAATGGGTATCTTGGCTTGGAAATATCTCTTTGACTAGCATTCTCAATTGATAGTTTAGCTGGGTATGGAGAGAGGCTAATATGTTCTTTCTATCTCTCCACTTGTATTAGTATAAATAGAATTATATTGGTTACTTGTCTCATCATTGTAATAAATGCCTGACAGGGGCAATTAAAGAAAGGAAGGGTTTATTTGGCTACCAGTTTCAGAAATATTAGGCCATCGTGGCATAGGAAGGCATGGTGTGTAATCAGAGGCTGCTTATTAATTCCCAGCCACCCAGCTGTGAATAATTACACAGAAACTATATTAATTAGAACACTGCTTGGCCTACTAGCTCAGGCTTCTTATTAACTAACTCTTACATCTTACATTAACTCATTCCTATTAGTTTATATTTTACCATGAGGCTCGTGGTTTACAGGTAACATTCCAGGGCGTCTGTCTCCATGGGCAGCTACATGGCATCTTCCTGACTCCGCCTTCTTTACTCCTTTATCTCCGCTTGAAATTCCCGCCTTGCTCTATTCTGCCCTGCCATAGGCCCAAGCAGCTTCTTTATTCATTAACCAATAAAAGCAGCATTTATACCAAAGGACTCTTCCCACACCAATGGTGGTCCATGGTGGTGGGAGTTTATGCCATGTCTGTTCACATGTTAGTAGATCAGGAAGCAAAAAGCTCAGTTCTAAAGCAAAGCCAGGATGTAATCCTCAATTCCCCCTCACACACTTCCTACCACAATGGTTTCACTGTCTCCCCAAAACAGTGTCACCTGATAGAGAACAAGTCTCCAAACACAAGAGCCTGTAGGGGGCATTTCACTTTGCTTGTGTTTTTGTTTTTAAAGACAGGGCTTCTCTGTGTAGTCCTGGCTATCCTGAAACTCACTTTGCAGACCAAGCTGGCCTCAAGCTCAGAAATATGCCTGCCTTTGCCTCCCGAGTGCTGGGATTAAAGGTGTGCACCACCATGCCAAGCTGTACATCTTACTTTCAATACATAAAATACAGTATGTGTCTGTCTTCTGATTGAACAACTGACTTAGGGTGGTTGTACTTCAGCAGAGCTCCCCCCTCCACTGCAGAGAGGCTATGTATACGGCATGCACATACGTGCTTGTGTGCATGCTTGCATGTGTGCGGGCACATGAGTGTGAGTGTGCATGCTGATGCTAGGTGTCTTCTGCAGTTCCTCTCCCCCTTATTTCTTGAGAGATGGTCTCTCACTGAGCCTGAAGCTCATTACTTTGGCTAGGATGGCCAATCAATGAGCTTCGGGAAGCCATCTGTCTCCCCCACTACCCTACGCATTGGGCTTGCAGATGCATGCCACCCAGCCTGGCTCTTCACATAGGTCCTGGAATCTAAGGTCTCTGAGTTTACCAACAGAGCCATCCGTTCAGCCCTGATGTAATGATTTGTATATGAATTATTTTTATTTCAAATCCCATCCCAAGAAAAAAAGAGATTATTGGTTTCAATCTAAGCCTTCATTAATGAGGTGATGATTAGCATCATCATCCCTTGACCTCACTTTGACAGGTGCACACAGGTTCACGCAGGCATAGAAAGATCACCATCTGACAGCCAGGCCTGCCCACAGGTGTGGGCAACCAGGCCAGGGGAGTGGAGAGGAGGGGAGTTGGATTGCAGATGACTGGCATCTCTGGAAACCAGTGTGATCAGGGAAGTCGGTCTAGTTCTATAGCCAGAGGGCATGTGGATAATAACACGGTGACATGGAGGCTGGCTCTAGTCCTCCAGGCCTCCAGGCACCATTCAGATGTTCAGAGATGGCAACCCTCACCACCTCCATTAGCTTACCATGCACACGCTCCAGATACTGCTGTGTTCATATTGCAGCCTTGAGAGAAAACAGGGGCGGGAAAGCCAGGACCAGGAAGGCATGGAACAGACCCTTCTGAGGAGGCAGTAAGAAAGCTGCCCCAAAAGTGATAAATGATGTCTTGGACATGCAGAGGGAGGCAGAGGGTGGGGTGTGAGGAATGGCCATTCCCTTGCTCCCAATGACAACTGTGTGCCCTTTATTCCTCCTGGGTCCTTGGCCTTGACCCACATCACAGGTTACAGTATGAACTGAACACAAGGGATCAGGTGCCAACTGTCTGTGGCCTTGTGTTTCTGTTATCTTTTGGTTGGTTCACCCATATTCACTTTCCAGCTTCAAATTTCATGGCCCCAGGGCTACACACAAGCAACCCAACAATTGTTTTCCCCCACCCAGCACCACAGATTCCGGGATTCCCCTGTTCCACCCCAGCAAGTCCAGGCAAATCGACCCGCTCTGTTTTCAAGGTTGTGTTCCATCCTAGGTCAGTCCGAGGCCATGCTGGGACATCCCCAGGCTCTCAGGATGAACAAACCAAGCAACCTGGTACCCATCAGTGGGCGGCAAACCAGCAGGGAGCTGTCAATCTCGACTTGGCTTTTTTAGGCAGCCTCTGAAAGCTAGAGAAGGTAGCTGAAATAATTCCCCCTTAGAAGCTGCACTGTGGAGGGCCCGTCTTCACTCAGCAATCAGCCAGGCAAAGTGCCCCTTGCCGAGGAACCTCACCCCCAATGCTCGATTGCTAATTTGCCAGAAAGCTCCAACTGTACTTGCATGTTTTCCCTCTAATTTAGTCTGATCACAGTTTGGAGCAGGTGCAACCCCAGCAGGCAGCTGAAGCAATCAGCCAGGCTGGCGGTTGCACTCACAGGTCCCCTGCCTTCTGGGGACGGGTATGAGCCAGTGTACACACTGTGACTGCCCCATCATCACCTCCATCCAGCAGGCACACGCCCCAAGAGCCGCAGCGTGCCATCTCCCCTGCCCACCCAAGCTCAGACCTCGGGTACTTGGATGCTGCCATTGGACACCGAGACA
Organism: Alexandromys fortis; assembly: GCF_014885135.2. Lineage (NCBI taxonomy): Eukaryota > Metazoa > Chordata > Mammalia > Rodentia > Cricetidae > Alexandromys > Alexandromys fortis. The sequence goes on along the minus strand of NW_026067892.1, from coordinate 4,970,043 downwards.
CACTGAGCCCTGTGAGGGCTGTGGCTGCTGCCCAGCCCCTATTCTGGCCCAGGAAAGCCATGAGCCCACTGGGTACCACTGGGCAGCTCACACCCACCACAGTCAGTCCTGAAGGTAAACAAGTCAGGCTGTAAGTGTGGGGATGACCTCAGACCAGATGGAGCCAGAGTCAAAAGCAACCGTGGCTTCTCTGAACCTGCCCTGTGTCACACCTGTCCTGTGTTCAACCTTCTGACATTGCCCAAACTTCAGGGACCACCGCCATCAGAACCATTTGCAAAGAGAACCTCCTGTAGAACCTCTCTCCCTGGGGCCTTTCTACTTGCTCCTCATCTACATGATGCCTGCCCCACCTCTTCCCCAAGATTATTCTAGACAGGTTCTTCATTTCTCACAAATCTAAGCAATAAAATTGCTGGGGTGGGGCATGACACTCACCCGAAGGCCAGTGGTCTCATGGCCCAGTGAACTTACTGCCCCAGGACACCAGAAAAAGACCTTAGATATATCTTGGATAGCCCCCAAACAAACACAAAAGCTCCCTGCTAGCTCCTGCACAACTTGCCTTGGTTTATACTGGGCACACAACACCCAAAAGCCTCCAGGTAGGCTGTTTCCCCTCAAGACCAAATGTTTAGGGATCAGGGCCTGTCCATAGAGATAACATGCAATAAGCATATACACGGCATATGCATACAAGCACACAGTTTAAACACACAAACACAGCACATACTTAAGATACACACTCATTAAACACAGTATATGCATGAGAATGTATACATCGCTGGGCGGTGAGGGCATATGTCTTTAATCCCAGCACTTGAGAGGCAGAGGCAGGAGGATCTCTATGAGTTCAAGGCCAGCCTGGTCTACAAGAGCTAGTTCCAGGACAGGCTCCAAAAGCTACAAAGAAACCCTGTCTCGAAAAAACATGTGTGTGTGTATGTATGTATATACATATATATTTATTTCAGATGCATAGTTAATTCTTTAAACCTTTTAAAGACCTACAGGATATTTAAAATGTTTTTAAAACTTAGACTTTTCTCATCAGTGAGACATGTCTGCTTCTGGCAGCACCAATTGCTTCAAAGGAGTTGAAAGACATTGGAGAAACTTGTTATGGAATTTGCCTCCAATGTGACAAGTCTAGCCATTTCGGTAAGAAACTGCTCTTGCCTGGACTGTTTGATGGACGCCAATTCAAAGACCATGATGGCCATGGTGATGACGGTGATGGAAATGCCACTGTGAGGGCGATGGCAGCGGTGACTGATGACCGTGATGATGGCATGGTGTAGGTGGTGATGCTGACGTGAGGATGATGGTGGTGATGATGTCACAGTTTGTGATGACTTACTCTGAGCCAGAGCCTGACTGGGGTGAATGTTTTCGCATCGTTGCTGCTCATGGCAACAGTCTTCTGTGCTAAGAATCATTAGCCTGTCTTCCAGGAGATAGAGACGAGATCTCTGATCCCAGTCAGACTCCCTCAGCTTGCAAGGTCCCATAGTCCACACTGAGAAACCAACCCATGAACCAGTGCAGGAACTGTTTTTCTTGGAGGAGATGAAGGGCAGGGGATAGAAAAGGGTTAAACCATAGCCCTACCAAAGGCCTGCTTGCTTCAAGAACACACTCTGACTCCCTCTGAGGCACATTGGTATCCTCTTACCCGTGGGTGCTGAGGAGGCTCTGCCAGAGGCGGAAATGAACTTGGTTAAGGGTGAACAAGACAATCACAGGCCTCTTTCTGAGCAACAGCTGGCCCCAGCAAAGCTGACAGGACGACTCCTTGGCTTTGGATCATCACAGTCTCAAAGGACACACAGGACACAAGCTGAGGGGAGCTTGGTGGAGCATGGTGGGGCCTCCTGCATGGTCAGGGGGATAGGTTCCAAATTCCCTACAGAGCAGGGGCAGGAACTGATCAAGGGCAGAGTGCAGAAGCCAGGTGCAGCACATGACTTTAATCTCAGCTCTTCAGATTTAGCATCAGGGTGATCTCTGTGAGTTAAAGCCCAGCCTGGTCTACATAGTGAGTTCCAGGACAGCTAGAGCTACGAAGCAGAGAGACTGTATCTTAATACAAAATAAAAAATCAAACAAAGAATGAGCAGAGTTCAGGAAGGTCCCATGAAAAAGCGACCATAGATTTATAGGTATACAGGGGCACCCCAAAATCCTGGCAACGTATACAGCAAGCCCCTCATAGCACCCCTCTGCCAAATGCCCTTTTCGATGGACAGTAGCACCTGCCTTCCGGGGCTGTGGTCAACATTAAGTGCAGTGACACATTCCTATAACCAGTGCAGACCAAGGCAGGGGCTCAACTATGACCACTCTCCCTCCTGTCTCCACTCAGGGGACCCAGGAGCTGGGGATGCACCCTTTGAAACCCAGGCTGCAAAACCTCTCTGCCCAGAGCTGGGAATGCCAGTGCCACTGTGGCAAAACAAAAGCACTTCTGCCCCCAGGGAGCACACATACCCCCCACACACAGGCTAGCACGCTATCCATAAACGCGTTGCCACATTGACACTTATGCACATACACCCCTGCATACGTGCATGCTTGTGGGCCTGTGTTCATATACGCCTACACATTATATGCAAGTGCTTCAGACATCTGCATATGAATGCAGGTATGTGTGTGCATGCGCACACACACGCACTCACACGCTGTAGATGCTTAGGACCCCAGACGCAGGTAGACACAAAGGTCTGATCTCATCTCCTGCTTTGAGATTTGCGACAGCCCTACTGGGCCGCAGGGCGGATCTTGACAAGCTGGGCTCAGGTCACCATATCAGATGGCTTCCGTTTCTCTATGCAGAGCCCCCTCCTCTCCATGACTGTTAGTCACAGCCTGCAGCCTGTGTGGAGGGCACGTGCGTGTGCCTGCCTGTGTCTCCTGTACCAACCTGCTCCTGCTCCTGCTCCTGCCTGCCTTCTACTAACAGAAGAAGAGGCAGAGCGCAGTGACGGATCCGTGGGGATGAGGCCCCACTCGGTGCTGGCATGTGTCTTGGATTGAGGGAATCTACACTTGCAGGGACATCAAGTTAGCGAAGGAAAGACATAGAGGTTATGTCGTACTCTTACTAGTGGGTCCCCGGAACTTCCCACTGCCAGCCGGTGTCCCCGGCACCCTTAGTCTACTGATCATTATCAGCCAGCCGACTTCCGTCTATCCCCCCAACAGCCCTGTAACTGAGAATTAGAGTCCCCGGTAAAAAGATGGAGAAACTGAAGCCAGGAGCAGTGGGCAATTTGGCCTTGTGCCAGCAGAAGGGAGGTGGGGAATGAATGAGGTCACTGCTTCTCCAACCCGAGTTATTTTCGTCTTGTTGGTGTCACGGTGACATTCAATGCACACGTTTGAGTCACAGCGTGGGCACCAAAGAGCTTTCGCTGTGGCAGGGAGGGCCCCTTTCCCTGGTGGGGTCGTGACCTTACCTAGGAGGGGTGACCAAGAAGAGCTAAGCTGCTTCCCCACATGTCCCACGCCACCCTACTTTGTCATCCTCCCGCCCCTGCCCCGTGTCCTCCCCCACATCCTCCCACTCCTCCCTCCCAGCAGGCCAGTGGCCCACCTTTCTGCGTCAACCTTAGCACTGCTGAGGCAGCTTGGGCAATGAGTCCTGGGGGAGGAGGGGAGCCAGCAGCAGCTCTGGGCCCGGAACTGGGTAGGAGGTGCCCCCTGTCGGCCGTGTGAAATTCAGCAGAAGCAGCAGCAGCAGCAGCCTCGGTGGTACTGGGAGCCAGTTCTTAGCAAGACAGGACTACGGAGCCCTTCCCCATCTCCAGGGTGGTGCTGTAGCAGGGTGGGGTAGAAAATGAGGTTTGTTTTTTCCACACCCTATTTCTGGGCCTGGTTATCTTGTTGCTGCCTAAACTTCTTGTCTTGGGCTGTGTGAGAACAAAATGCTCATCTTTCAGCCCTGCTTGTCAAAGGGGAGTTCTACTGCCAGGAGCCAGGAGCCTCAGGAGACAACAGCCTTGTACCCTCCTCACTGGCATGCTTCCTGCTGTGGGCACTGAGCCTTTTAGAAGGTGGCCAGCTGGTCACCTAGAGCCCACAGCCTAACCCTAACCCCGACCCCAGGGACCACACACACCCCAGCATAACATCCTGGCTGAGCTAGCTGCTGCGAATCTCAGCTCCAGCTCCATACTCTGCTCAGCAGATTCAGCCCCGCTCAGCCTGGCCAGGCCAGACCAGACTCATCTATGGCCTGGACTCTGAGGCCCTTCCTACGCTCTCTAGTTTACCTGACAGGCAGACTGGGAGCCTAGCAGCTCCATCTGCCACCTGCTCCCGAGCTAGGACAGAGGGCCCTATGCCCTGGAAGTGTGTGGCCTCTGCAAGACTGCTAACACAGATAAGAACCTTTGTGTTGAGTCTTTAAATGCTGAAATCCAGTCTTCCATGTGTTTCCGTCGCTTCTGTGTTTTGAAGATCTATTTATTTGTGCATTTTATGTATGTGAGTACTCTGTCTTCATGCCCACACCAGAAGAGGGAGTCAGTTTCCGCTACAGATGGTTGTGAGCCACCATGTGGGTGCTGGGAATTGAGCTCAGGACCTCTGGAAGAGCAGTCAAGTGCCCTTAACCTCTGAGCCATCTCTCCAGCCCCTCTATCACTTTTTGACGCGAAGTAAATGCTGACCCTTGGAAGGAAAATGAAGACTCCACTCTTGCCAAGCTTCTTCAGCACCTGGGCCTTCCTACGGACAGTGACCTTGTGGCCACTCAAGGTCACCACCTCTAAAGGCTTGACCCCAGGCCCCAGCTTGCTGATCGGGGGTCCTGAAAACCTGATGACATCAGGAGAAAGGGCAGCTCCTCTTGGCCAGCAGTCACCCTGTGCAGTTGCCTCTGGCACCAGGTGCCGTTCTTCCTATGGCCCTCACTCCCCTCTTCTACAGAGTGGGGGAGCAACAGTGCCCATTTCCCAGTCAGAGGTCCTTGCTCAGCAGGCATAAGAGTCACTCACAGACTTTGTTCCAACTCGGGGCACCATTCTCCTGCAGTTTGGGGAGCCCTCCCAACTCATAGGCTAATGTCTCTAGTGCTAGGCTAGCTTCAGAAATGGGTGAGATCGCTTTGGGTACCCTGGGTTAAAATGAACAGGATTCCTGAGCCAGACAAGAGGTTTGATACCCAGCTCTCCCCTGGGGCGGGGAGGGCATGCCCTAAGTCAGGCCTTTCTGTAAAGTTGACCTTCAGAGTCTCCCCTAAGAACAAGGAATAAACCCTTCCCACCTTCCACATGCTGCCTCTTCTCAAACTCAAACCACCCTCCCTCCAGCCAGCTGTGTCCCCAGGACTGTTTCCTCAGAGTTACCCAGACTACCCAACCCATGAATTCAGCGTGTGCCTCCACTAGCTCACACTCATGAGTGAGTAGCTGCTGAGATCTGCCGAGTCAGGAACACAAGGGCCCCCTGATTGGGAGAGAATTTAAATGATGAAAAAACCAAGCCCTTAGGCTAAAAGGCTGGCTACACCTGAGAGGTGTATGTGGAAAGCCCCTCCTAACCACAGTCGAATGGGAGGAGGGGTCCTGTCTGCAGCTTCAAGACTTCCTCCGTGACCCTAATGTTCAACTAGGCCTAAAAGCTGCCAAGCCAGGGTTGCAGACTGTGGGAGACAGGGGAAGGAGACTGTAGCTGGGCAGGCTGCTCTTACAGAGATAGTGACTGAACATGACCCCATGGGCTGACCGCCTCCTTATTTGTCCATTCGTTCTGCAGTGTTTGTGGAGTTCCTACTCAGTGCCAGGCTGTTGGAAATGCAGAAATTCAGGCAGATTTAGTCCCTGCCTGGTAGGAATGCTGCCTTGCTAGGGAGGGACTGGCAGTCACAAATGTCTCTGCACACAACCCTAAGAAGACAGCCTTACTGAAAAGAGAGCCATCTCACGTGGGGGCCTTCCAGCAAAGGGAGCAGGTGGGAGGGGGATCCACCCATGCAGAAGCTTGAGTGGGCTTCAGTGACAGCGTGTGGCCAGCCGAGGACGGCAAAGACAAAGAACTCAGTTTCCCTGGCCCTGGAGATCCACACACCCACTTCTTCCTCCCCAGAACCAGATGGGAACATGGAGCATGGTCATGGAAGGACCGATTCTGCTTGGATCTGGGGACAGAAACAAAATGTTTCCTTTGGGGTTTTTGGAAAGGTCCTCTCGGGGAAGAGAGGTTGACCTGGTTCATCCCCAGGTTCTACTGGTGAAGGCACGCAGCATACATGGCAGAGCACAAAGTCCCCAGGGTGATGAGGTAGTGTAGGCCACTTGTGGGCTTCCAGAGTGGGGCCCTTAGCTGGCTCTGAGGTCACAAACAGGCTCCCCAAGTCAGAACCAGCCCCATGTGGCAGATGTGATAACTGAGTCCAAAGGCCTTGGCCGCCCACCTGTGACTTGAGCCCATGAGGACAACGCAGACTCCGGCAGCCCCACAGAAACCAGCTGCCTCCCAACCTTGTACCCCTTATCCATTGCTCAGCTCACTCCAAAGGCCTCCCCAAGCTGACCCCATACTGCCCCTAGCCTTCCCTCCTCGTGGGCACTCTGCCCTATCTAATGGAACTCAGACCTGGCACCCATGATAGGTCCTTGGGATTTCCTTCCAGTGCCCGACTGAGGTCACCTAGCTGTCCCCAAATTCAAATAAAAGAAGGCCCATGCCGGGCGGTGGTGGTGCATACCTTTAATCCCAGCACTTGGGAGGCAGAGGCAGGAGGATCTCTGTGAGTTCGAGGCCAGCCTCGTCTACAAGAGCTAGTTCCAGGACAGGAACCAAAAAGCTACGGAGAAACCCTGTCTCGAAAAAAACAAACAAACAAACAAAAAAGGCCCAGCCTGAAAGAGATCCTAGGCATTGCTTTGATGCCTAAGAACTCCAAGGAACAAGTCCCTCCTGGTCTTCCTCAGGCCTATGCAAAGGGAATGGCCCAGATTACATGGAAGTTGGAGACCAAGGGTGTCTTAGTCAGGGTTTCTGTAGCTTTGATAAACCACCATGACCAGAGAGCAAGTAGGGGAAGAAAGGCTTTATTTGGGTTACACGTCCACATTGCTGTTCATCACTGAAAAAGCCAAGGACAGGATCTCAAACAGGACAGGAACCTGGAGGCAGGAGCTGATGCAGAGACCATGGAGGGGAGCTGCTTACTGGCTTGCTCATCGTGATCTGCTCAGCCTGCTTTCTTATAGAACCCAGGATCACCAGCCCAAGGATGGCCCCACACACAGGCCCTCCCCCATTGATTACTAATTGAGAAAACACCTTAGAGCTGGATCTCAGGAAGGCATTTCCTCAGCTGAGGCTCCTTCCTCTCTGATGACTCTAGCTTGCATCAAATTGACACACAAAACCAGCCAGGACAGAAGTTTAGTAAAGGTAGGCCTTCCTGCCTTGATCCCTTTTCCTTTTGATCAGGTAGCCCAGGCTAGCCTCCAATTCTCTATGTAGCAGAGGATGACCTTGGCTTCTGACCTTCCTGCCTTTCTTCCAAGAGAAGACAGGGATGTGCCAGCAGTCTGAGTTTATGAGATGCTGAGGCTGGAACACAGGGCCCCCTGTATGCTAGACAAGAGCGTACCATGCCTACCAACTTAAGCCACAAGCCTAGCCCTGGTGCCAGCTAATTTAAACCCCTCCCACTTCCCCTTATCTCCATCCCCCTCAAAATATCTTCCTGTAAAGATGTACCCAGAAACCATGCACACTAAGGGGCTCCCAAATGACCCCTCCCCTTCAGCCTCCCCTGCCAGTGCTCAGGGCCAAACAAAGCCACCTTTTCACTTGGCCTTACGGCCGGAATGCAAGGGAGTGACGGAGGCCCTGAATACTATTTGAGGTCATGCTTTCTTCCTGGAAAGACCTGATCCCTGACAGTAGAGTCCCTGTCCCCCTGGGGAAGCTTTCTCACATTTCCTGGTTCCCGGAACAAGCGTTAGGGCCAGAAGGTGGCAGTATCCTTGGCTGGGTGGACCGTTGCCCCGAGCTTGTTAGTGGGTGACTCATGGTCAGCCGGACGCTAAACAGGGGTCATCTGTGGGTGTGCTCTGTGGATTGCCATAGAAACATCTAGAACAGAAACACAAGCTTTCGCCCATGAGTGTGCAGCTCAGCCCTCGGGAAACAGAAGTGGGTGGCCGTCTGCTGAGGTCTCAAGAAGTTAGCTCTGCAGAAGAACACGAGGGCAGGAAGCGGACTCAGCTGCTTTCCTGGTTTGCTGATCTTTAAGCGCCTCCCAAGCCCTGTGTTTCAATTTCCTGAATAAACCATTAAATTCTCTCACAAGGAATGAAGAAACTGGGGCTGGAAAGGTGCCTCAGTAGTGAAGAGCACTTGCTGCTCTTCCAGAGAACCCGGGTTCCATTTCCAGCACCCACATAGTGGCTTACAGCCACCTGTAACTCCAGTTCCAGAGATTCCAACAACCTCTTCTGGCCTCTGCCAGCTCCAAGTATATGTGTGGTGCTGGCAAAACACATAAATAATAAAATAATAATTTTCTTTTTAGGGAATAAAGAAACTTGGAGCCCTCCACTTCCTGATCCACTTGGGTACTCCTGCCTTGGCCAGCTGGAGGCTGGACCACGGCCTAGGCTTGCTGCTCTCTACCTTAAGACATTTCTAGGTCTCAGTTTCTTCACTAAAGTGTGCTGATGTCTGTCCTCTGACAGCGGGGCTTCCTGGAGAGGACAGCCCCAGACACCGACTGGGAACTCGGGCATCAGCTGTTCTTCTGGGTGATCTCCTAGTCTCAGGAAAATGTCTTCTGAAGTTCAGACACACCCAGCTCTCCCCTGGCCCTTCTGCACCTGTGTCCATGTGCCCTCAGCTCTACCTATCAGCAGCCTGCAGTGCTGGTGAGCTTGGGATTGGCTTCTGACCCAGACAGCCTTTTAACTGGAGTTCTTGCTCACGCTGGGGGCATACGCGTGGGGCTCACAGCTTCTGTGCAGAATGAAGGAGCCACCTCCCCTAACTCCACAGCCCCTCCTTCCCAGTGGCCTTCAGATGCCCTTGCATATGAGGGAGAGGTATTTTCCTCAGTAGAAAAACAGAAAACAAAATCTGCGTGATTGTATGCTTCTAGTTCAAGTACAAGTCAGGCACAGAATGAAGCAAACACGATGAGGCAGCTAGCAGAAGCCAAAGTGTGGCTGTGGGGCGTGTGTATATGCGTGTGTGTGTGTGGTGTATGTGCTTGCACATGTGTCTGCGTGTATATTCATGCATGCTTGTAGCATGACTTATGTGTGCCTGCATGCATGTTTTTCTTTCTGTTCTATCCTAACAATGACAGCCTGCACACACACAGGTTTGTGGTCTGCCCGCCCCTCCAGTAAACTCAGTCCTCAGCCGGCATCCTTGGGGCTCCCAGTCTCTCAGCTAACAACATCAGCCTGGCAGGGGTGGGGAGTTGGAGGAAGTGGGAAGGTGCAGAGTGAGGAGGTGGGGGAGGGGCGCAGAGGTTGAGGGACCTGACAGCTACAGCCTAGGGCTGAGCCCACCACCTTGCTTAGCCTCCAGCCTGAATGGGGTTCCTTCTCAAGCATCCTGAAGTGAGACGATGCAGGGGTGCGGTAGGGTTGGGGGTATAGGGTAGGGATGGGGAGTTCGACCCTGCAGGAAAGGATGCTGTCCTGGAGCAAGCAGACCCTGTCCCCAGCCTCCAGCATCCCCTTCGTGCCTTTCCTTCTAAGCTGGGACCGTCCCACGTGGAAGCTTAAGTCCCTGGGCTCATTGTTCTTGCCGGCAACAGCAAGCCGAGCCAGGTCGACAGAACTAGTGATCTCAACACCTGTGTCAGTCAGCTGAGGCCGCCAGTTAGGCCCCTCTCTCCTGGCCTCCCTGCCCCCACACGGGTCTCTGCAGCCGTGGCCGGAAGGAAGCTGTTCTGACAGTCTCTGCCAGAGGCTTCCCAGCGAGAAGCTGTAACCCCTGGGGCCCAGCCGGCTCACAACTCGCGTCAATGCGCGCAAGAGCCGCAGCCGAGCTGCACGGTGCTGGCCTGTGTTAGGTGACCTCTCCTTCGAAAGATTGTTCTTGCAGACTCTTTATACAGAAACGCGACTGTGCCCCACAGGGCCTTTGTGTGTCTCCAGCTCAGGCTCCCTGATGGCCAAGACTCCCGGGCCAGGGCTCCTACAGTTCCTTGTCACACAGGCAGAGGCCCCCAGAGCCAGACCCTGCGGGTGTTTATTGCGGCTGCTCCCTGTTGCCTGAACCAGTGAAGGTGACCCCTAAGGCTGGTGTTCCCGAGTCGCTGGCGGCCAACGTCTTGTCTTTGAGGCAAGGCCTCTGCTGCCACCTGGTGATGAGACTGTGACACACCAGTGGTTAGTAGACAAAAGTCTGTGAGGTTGAGACCAGTTGAAACAAATACGGGGAATTTTAGGACTGTAAAATCAGCCTGCAGCCACAAAGCAATCCCTGAACAGAGCAGAACCAGCATCTACCTGCTGACCCCAGAGATCCCAGCCTGCAGATTTCCTGTGATGCTGTAATAATCTTCACCTGGGGATCCAGAGTGCTGGCTTTGAGGTCAGCGTGGATTCCATCCCAACCTTCACCAGCGGGCAACACAAGGCAAATGACTCCATTTCAGAGCTAGGATTATGTCACCTAATATAAGTGACCAAGTCACCGTCTTCTGGGTAAGTAGCGGGTGGACTGCCAGTTACCAGTGTGACCAGCACCCTACTGGGCACACAGTAGGTCGTCTGTTAAGAAGTGTACCCTTACTGCCCCTAACTCTGATCACACCACCATGCTGCTGCTGGTGATGGCCATGGAACTGATACCATCATGGCGGTGACTGTCCTGGATAGCGCGTTATTTATCAATTTGGCAGAGCCTAGGGTGGGGGATGGAGGAAGAGTCTCATGTGAGTAATAATCTCTTTATCAGATTGTCCTATGGATATGTCTGTGGGAGACTGTCTTAGTTGTTAATTAAGGTCGGTGGGGGGAAACAGCCCACTGTGGGTGGTACCATTCCCCAGGTAGGTGGTCCTGGGCTGTGTAAGAAAGCTAGTTAAGTGTGAGCCGTGAAACTAGTCAGCAAACAACATCCTCCAGGATTTTTGCTTCGTGTTCCTGCTTGAGTTCCTCCTACCCTGACTTCCTCCAACGATGAACTATGATGTGGAAGGTTTACCTTGCCCTCTCATAAGTTGCTTTTAGCCAAAGTTTTACTAAATCAGCAAAAAAGGGACCTATAAGAGGGATGGTGGTAGTGGTGATGGTGTCGTCATGACGACCTTGGTGGTAGTGGTGATGGTGTCGTCATGACGACCTTGGTGGTAGTGGTGATGACAATGAGCTCATCAGGTTAAGTCTCAAACCTGGGACAAACAGCGAACGGAGGTGCCTGTTAATATATCAAAGCAGACGTTATCCACCAGCCTGTCTCCGCAGGGCCAGTACCTGTTACAGAGCCATCCTGGCTGGCATGCCTCACCCCCACACTAGGCTCTCCCGCCCAGTGGCTACTCATCCCCCAGCTGCTCTTCCCTACATAACCTCAGCCATCTTGGCTACCAGTCCTTTTGGGGTCTCTTGGTCTCCTGGCTTCCTGGCTCTCCCTTCTCCTCTTCCCCACCCCTTCACATAGCCTGGTTTGGTTTTCCAGCCGTGTTTACTCTAGACTCTCCCAGATGTCTCTGCCCTTGCCTTTGCAATCATGTCCTTCTTTTATTTCTTTTTATGATTCACAGGTGATGAGAGTGTCATGGCAGGTGATGACAATATCATCACAGTGGTGATGATAATGGTGATAATAGCCATGGAGATAATGGTAATAATGATGATGATGATATAATCATGGAGGGTGATGGCAATTATTATTAGAGTGTCAATGATGGTGGTGGTGTCATTAATGATATTGTCATGGTAACGATGGTAACATCATGGTGGTGATGATGGAGGTGGTGGTGATAGTAGTTATTGCTATATCCCCAATTTTAGATCTAAGACTCTTTTAGAGGCAGTAGCGTTGCAAAAGTAAAAAAATCACGACACAGGCCTCCTCACTCCCCCCTGGAGTAGGAGAAGAGAGCGGCCTCCATGTTGAGATGCATAGATAATATATAGAGAATACAGAGGTGTCGGCTTCAATCACAGGTCAACCAATCAGCATAGACAAAATGTTCACAAAAGTCACAAAAGCAGAACTTGCGCATTTACAAGAGTTTAACGCAGAACTTGCGCATTTACAAGAGTTTAACCAGCGGTCAGCCAATGAGATTGGCAGCACAGTCTTAAGATTAGGACACATTTGGTGTCCCGAGTTAATCACCAGTGTGGCAGGTTTTACGGCCTCCTGCTTTGCCATCTCGAAGGTTGTAACCCCACTGTGACAGGTTTTACATTTCCATGTTCTGCAGTCCCTAAGGCAAAAGTCTTACCTCCTGCTTCACTTAGGGAGATTCATCTAAACCTTTAGCAAACACAGTTGTCAGACCAGGTCCAGGGGAGGAACTTACCTCTTTCAGTTATGATGATAGCGTTGAAGACAAGAAGGATGTGATGGTGATTATGTCATTGTGGTGAAAATGATGACAGTAATGGCAGTGGTAATGATGGTGACATCATCATGGTGATGTAATGGAGGCTGTGATGATACTGTCATTGTGGTGATGATGAAAATGGCAATGATGATAGTAATGATGTCGTCATGGTGATGATGATGCCAATGGACGTGATGTTGGTGGTGATCATGATGGTAATGATGATGATTATAATGATGATGACATCATCGTGTGGTGCCGATGGTGATGACAATTGCAAGGACAATTCCCTGCGGTGGGACTGAAATTCCAGGAAGGGCTCACAAATGATTCTTACACTGGAACCACGCAGCCACATCCAGGTGTCCTGAGTGGAGGGGGAACAGGTACCACTATGGAGCGGTGCCTCCAGCAAGGCAGCATCCAGGGAGATTTTTCTAGGGAATTTCCCACTGGTATTCCAGAATCTCCTCTACTTGTGTGACCTCAGGCAAGGTCTATAGAGCAGTTTCACCCTCCAGACTCTGATGAAGAAGGTAGGAGCATGCTGGGAATGTATTTACAAAGCACTGTAAATGGATCTGAACAGATAGCAGGAGCCTGCTCTGGGTAGACATGAACTTCCAAGTCCTGACTGCTCTGGTGAGGGAAGGGGAAATGAAACCTGACACCTCCAGCGTGGGTCAGGACATGGTGCCACTGAGCTAGCTACAGAGGACTTGAGAGATGGGACAGGTTGCCAAAAACCTGCTCGGGACCGGCAGGGGATGCTGACCACACCCTCCCGGGTGCCCACCACCCTACCCCAAAGGGAAACAGCACGACACCAGACTGCAAGTTGCTTCTGTCACCTGCTCTTTATTGTCTGCCAGAGGCTCCATTCTCATGGGTGACCAGGGTCCCCCAGGAGCAACGCTACATAGAGAAAGTTGCAGGAAGAGGGGCTGAGAAAAGTGGGCCGTCGGAGCTCAACACACGAGCCTGCAGCAAGTGTGAGCAAGAAGGAAGGTGGCCGTCCAGGGGCTCAGCAGAGGGCTCTCAGAGTTGGTTAGCCATCACCCACTCTGCTTAGCCGCAGAGCTCAGAAGCCACATCCCAGGGGGCCAGGTCATATTTCAAGAGTTCAATGCCATCATTCCAGCTGGCTGGTGTTGAGCCTGGGTCACCCTGAACCCGCAGCACCTCAGGCCAAGACCCTAAGCTCTCTAAGTCACTTTCTCAAACCCTCAACCCTCTGAGAAAAGTGGAAAGGAAACAGAAAGGAAGGGAGGAAGGCAAGGCAGACTCTGCTCTGGTCCCTGGGCTCAAGGGGTCAGGGGCCTTGGGACAACCAAGGTGAGGCCTGCTTAAGACGAGGGTGCTGAGCTGGGCTTCTCCTCCCGTGACACAGGAATGGCCCTCTCACTGTGGCCAGCATCCAAGCCAGACTGGACCTTGGGGCCAGAGAAGGTCAGCATGCCATCCGCAGACAGGGAGCAGGAGAGGGCAGACTGGTCCACATTGGAAGGCAGACGGTAGCGACGGTGGAACTCACGGGAAATGTAGCCATGGTCATCCTGGGGACAGCCGGGGGAGGAGGAGAGCATGGTCAGGGATGAGAGGGCTGTCAGTGGCCACCATCCCACACTGGAAAAAGAACCTCTTAGACCACACAAGATGGCCAGGGTCCAGGTGGTCTCACAGGGCTGGGCTTTAGGACCAGAGCACCAGTGCCTAGACCCTTCACCATGAGATTCACAGACTTGCAACCAGACTCCTTCAACCCTGGAATTATAGCAAGCCTCCGAGGAACCACTGGCAAAGGCCAGTTACAGAGAGTGGGTCTGCTCAGGGCCCGTGCTGTGAAATGGGCTTCTGCAGATTCTTCCTCAACCATCAGCCACCCTACCCCGTGACTCCTGATCACTGCCGTCCTAGGTTCTATATTCCTCCCAGCTTCCCCTCCCCTTGGACCCACAGGGACTTCCCAGGACCAGGGTAGCAGCGGTCCCACCCCACAGAAAACTTCAGTTAGACAGAGAACTCACTTCCTCTGGAATCCTGGCCCCTCAGACTCAGCTTCCTGAACCCAATATCCCCCATCTCTAGGAACAAAGGCCAAGAGGTAGGAGGTATACTCTGCAGCCTGGCCCAGGGTCAGGGAAGCCTTGTTCTGACTTCAGCACTTGGGGTTCTTTTTCTCCAGTCAGGTTGCATATGGCTCAGAGGGGCTACCGCCTTCAGCATTCTCCTTTCCAGGGGTCCTTTCTAATCCCCTGTCATCCAGAAGACCCAGGGGGACAGCTGGAATTGTGCCCAATACAAGGGTCCTCATCTTGCATCCCTGAGCCGCGCACCTGCTGCTGCCTGGCCCTGCCGGGGCTGAGCACAGTGACCTCCAGCAGGAGCAGCTGAGACAGGGCAGCCTCCCATGGTCTCTCTGGGGGTACAGAGCCCACATAGATGGGGATACTACCCAAATTCACCTGTCTCTCATTGTGCTTGCCGTGAATCTCCACGAAGTCCTCCAGTACCTTCACAGTGAGGTCCTCAGGAGAGAAATGCTTCACGTCCAAGAAGATGACAAACTTGTCCCGGTCAGATCGGACCTGAAACCCAAACCCACATGTGGAGCTCCCCAAAGGGCCGCCAGCTCCAGTGACAAAGGGGGAGGGCAGCTGTGTGACTCCTTCTGGGTGGATGAGGCCAGACAGGGAAGTACCCAGCCATCAGAACCGACAATCAACCTTGTCATTATAGCTCCTACTTCCACAGGCCGAGTAAGCCTAGAGATGGAACCGCTCACCTGGCCCCACAGGTGAGAGCACCCATAACCCCCGGACCCGAAGGTTGGGCAATGCTAGGTCCGCCAGCTGATTATAGGGTGGTTGGCTAATTGGTTATAGGTTGGAGGACTAGTTAGAGTAGGATGGCTGGCTGATGAATGAGTGGCTTGGCTAATTAGAGTCCAAGTTAGCTGGCTGGTTGGTCGTCGTCAGATGGCTACTTACAGGTTGACCAGTTGTTTGGTTATGGCCTAGTGGCTGATCGTGAGTTGGGAGGGTCTTAAAACACGTTAAGTAGCTCGTTGATTAAGTTAAGCCGGTAATGAGCTGGGTGGGTCTTAGCATGTGAAGTAGCTGGTTAAGCTATTGGTTATAGCTGATTGGTTGTGGTTGATCAAGGGCTGGTGGTTTCACTGGGGATTGTTTTCCTGGCTGGCTGGGAACTGGTTAGCTGGTAGGATAAAAGTCTGCGATCTCTCAACAGCCCCAGGAGCCCACCTCACCTGTCCACGTGATGCTACTAATAGCTTCATATCGCCGCTGTCTGCCCACACAAAGCCCATTGCGCTCTCCTCCCTCTGCCCTGACTAGAGCCTGTGTTTGTGCAGTTTGCATCCTAGAACTCTGGCTGGATCTGCTCTGGGAGCCTTCTTTTAAAGCAAAGGGAGGCTTAACTCTTCTAGAACTGTGGATCACTTGGGTAGGGAGGGAGACGGCCTTGTGGCCTTTCTTTGGCTATCAGGGAAGCTAGAAGGGAGTCCCATCCGCAGCTTTTGCCAGCTACAGAGGCTCCTGCCCCTCTGCAAGGAAACCCCTCCTCTCTGAGCTTCAGGGCGGTACATCCCACCCCCACCCCAAAAGAGAAAATCCAGGGAGGGGCGGCCAGCTCAGGACGCTTGCCTTTGTCACATGACTTGCCTTGATGGGGTTGTTCTTGGGGTTTCCAGCATGTGGTTGGTGCATTACAAACCACATATGGGTCATGAGCTGAGGGGAGGAAAAGAGAGCAGTCGGGCCCAGGCAGGTCTCCTCCTCCTCCGGCCCCTTTCCCAGCGACGTGGGAGGTTGTGACGGCTAGGCTTGTGGGCCTACCCAGCCTCTGCTGGATGGGTATGAGGCTGGGAGAGGCAGAGGCATTGCTAGAGGAGGGCACAGGGCAGTAGTGGATCCCTAGCTGTGCTCTTGACCAGCCCAAGACCCCTTTGACCAGCAAGGGGCCAGGGCAGCGGCATCTTACCTCAGAGATTCCAGAGTCCAGCACCGTGCGGAAGAGGGACTGGCGGTAGTAGGGGCTGATGGTGGAAGACAGGAAAGGCAGCAGGTCGTATTCGAAAAGGCCCTCGCCAAAAAACTGGTCGAACAGACGGCTGGGGTAGAAGGGCCCCAGGGCACGCTTGAACCAAGGGTGCTGGATGGTGACGTCCATGTTCTTCTTGGCAGCGCAGGGACCGGAGGCTGGCAGCGAGTCAGACAAAGGCCTCTGGGCAGTGCAGTGGAGAGCTAGCGTTCTGGTCCACCTTATATACGCCTGCACAGAATAGAGGCATTAAGGGATTTCCCAAAATGCCTATGCTCAGCTCTGACGGGAGGCTGCACTGTCAGCAGCTGGGATGCTCACCCGTCGCCCAGCCCCAGCCACACACCCTGAGCAGCAGGGGCCAGCTCTCAGTCCAGATGTCCCCAAGGAGATCTGGAGAGAGTCTTACCCTCCAGGGACAGCACTACTTCACACGTTGTCCTGAGGGATCCTCCTGGCCTCCCTAGGAGTTTCACAAATAGGGAAACTGAGGCACAGAGCTTAACAAGCCATCTCCCAGATCTCCCAATGAAAGTATGTTGTTCAAAGCAAAACACCCTCTGTCTTTTTCTTACCCATAACAAAATATACACAACACAGAAAAATTTGAAAGGAGACAGAAAACAACGAAGAAACTGGCCAAATCCTGCTCCGGTTTCTGCTCTTCCTAAGCGTCTGTATGCTTCCATGATTCTGGGCTTTCCTCTGTGCACCCCAGCCTGCGCTCCCCTCCCTGTGGTCACCGTCCTTAGCAAAGCCTTCCCAACATCACTTCACCATGGGTATTAAACCAGCTGCTTCTGTCCAGTCCAGGACTTATGCAAATCATTCCCAGGTCTTCCAGGGTCTTCCGGGCAAGGCTGGAGAGGATTCTGCTCCTCAGCCTGGGACTCACATCCAAGTATCACCAGGTGTAAGACATCCCTGCGCCCCAGCTGCCTGTGTGTGGCCCTGGCAGGTGATGAGAGCACCAAGAACAGGGGCAGAGAACCTTGGCCCTGAAGGCTTGGGATCCCAGAGGAGTGACTTCCTGGGGGTGCCAGCAGCGAGGACTAGAAGATGCATCTGATAAATGCTGCATGAAGCAATGAGAGCCTCACAGTCTGCCCCCAAGTCCCCACAACACTTGTTGCCCACAACTTAGTAGTTCTTCAAGCTACACTAGGAGGCGGGTCCCAGTAGTACCTGTGGGGTCACTTTGACCACCAAGGCTGGCAGATCAAATGAGAAATGATCCTCGGGAAGTAAGACAGCAGTTGAGTTCAACATGACTAAGTAGCAGATGTGAGTTCAGACTCCGGAGCCTGACCCAGAGTGGTTTGTTTTAGGAGTATTTAAGCATATCACAGTTGGATGAAAACTTTTCTGGTGCTAATGAATTCGGTCCCATGTGTACAATAAAGCACACCTAAATCTCTTTGAGGAACAAAGAAAACTAAATAAAGATCAGACGTAACTACATCAAAATTCTTTGTAAAGCATGTAAAGCTTTTCTCGATCTATAGGACCCATTTTTATGGAAGGTGATAGGTTCCACAGACTGAGAAAAGCAGGCTTACGATAAGGACCCTGGGGAGGGTCCAGTGTGGTCCCTGGCTACACAGTGCAAAGGTCACCAGGCTAGAATGCACATCTGAGGGTAATTGCATCCTCTCCCTTGAAGGAACAACCCTATGAACGTTCCAGGTTCCCCTGGTGCTTATCTGTGAGCACAAGGACCTCCACGCCTTCGGCATCACTCTACTTTACAAACCAAGGAAGCGGGACTCAGGAAGGCTGAGCTGCATAAGCACATCACCCCACTTGGAAGACAGGAATGGCTTCCAATACAGAGGGCTCAGGCCGCTTATTGAACTGGGGTCAACATCTGGGCAGTAGGAAGGGGTGAGGAGGTGTACCTAACTATGTTGAGGAACTGAGATGGTAAGTGGAGAGGGGCTAACCCAATAGAAGAACACTGGCTACGCCCTCCTTGGAGAGCTTCAGTCAAACCAGGTCCACGATCAGGGCTATGAGGAGCTAGCTGCCCTAGAGCTTAAGAAGGCAAAGACAGTAGCGTTCATTTACAGAGAGGCATTTGGGGTCCAGCAGGATGAATGAGTGGGTAAAGGAGCTTGCGGCACAAGCCTGACAACCCAACCCATGTGAGGCTCGAAGGAGAAAAAAGATTCCACAAAGTCATCCTCCAACCTCTACCTGAGGTGGCCACACATATGCACACACACACACACACACACACACACATGTGCACACATGCACACACAGACATACACATTCACACATACATACACATTCAATTATTATTATTATCATTATTATTTTAAACCAAGCCAAAAAAAAAAAAAGTCTAGCCTTTGAGACCTGGAAACTACTCCAGAAGCTGAGTCAAAAAGCTCTCAAGTTCAAAGCTCACCTTGGTTAGAGTGAACTCAAGGTCACACTGAGCAGCTTCGTGAACTGTCTCAAAAGAAAAGCAAGGAAGGCCCAGGGATGGAGCTCAGTTGGTAGCATGCTTGACTGTCCTGCACAAAGCCCTAGGTTTGATCCCTCACACCACACTAGCCAGCGGTGGCACACGCCTATAATCCTAGCACTTAGGAGGTGGAGGCAAGAAGGTTGGGTGTTCAAGGTCATTCTTAACTACCTGGCAAGTTTAAAGCCAGCCTAGGCTACAGGAGTCCCTGTCTCTAAATAATAAATTAACAAATAGATAGATAAATAAGGGCTTAGGGGGATATTATGGTAGCATAGCACCCACCTAGTATAAATGAAGTCCTAAGGTCCATCACCAGTATCACAAAAAAATAATAAATTTTCGTATTTTTAATCACAGGTTCTTTTAAGTCATTTTGACTTGTTTAAATGCTGTGTTAAGAGCTAGACATTGTAATACAAACCTTTAAGGGAGAGGTAGGCAGATCTCTGAGTTCAAGGCCAGCCTGTTCCAGGACACCAGGGATATACAGAGAAACTCTGTCTTGAAGGAAAAAAAAATGTTGGATTAAGACAAAGGGGCTGGGAATTTTCAATTCCCACCCACGTCACTGAACGCAGAGAACAATATTCTTCTGTCTCCTAAACAGATCCTGTGTGTGGATAAAGACCAATCTGGAACTATGGGCAGGAATAATGCCAAGGTGCCAGCCTAAGACCTCCTCTTGTGGGACACACAGCCCGGTACCAGGGAGGACAAAGCAAGCTTTTATACCCCTCAGAGTCCTTCTCCTAGAGAGATTATTAATCCCCTCATGCTAAGGGTTCAGTGGGCTCAGGGACTATGAGAGGCACAGTCCTCACAACAACGGGGCTTGCCTTCAGCCTAACTAGGCCTGAGTAGGTACAGAGTGGTGAAGTTCCAGGGAGGGAAACTTGAAGGTCCCACCCTTCCGCCTCAGCTCAGGTGGCTGCATGGATATCCTGGGGCTGCTGGAACAGAAAAACACAGTCTGGGCGGTTTACACAACACAGATGTACTGTTGTCCTGAAGCTCTGGAGGCCAGAAGTCTGCAGTGTGTATCTCGGAGCTAAAGTAAAGGTGCTGGATGGGTAGGGCCCTTGGAGGCTCTGGAGAGAATCAGCTTCCTGCTTTTCCAGCTTCTTCCAGATCAGGGCTCTGCCTCCACCTTCAAAGGAAGCCAGGGACAGGCAAGTCTTTTTAATATTCCATCCCTCCAGCTGTCACTCTCCTACCCCTCTTAGGAAGATCTGTTCCAGCCGGGTGGTGGCACACATACCTTTAATCCCAGCACTTGGGAGGCAGAGACAGATGGATCTCTGGGAGTGCAAGGCCTACTGTACAGAGCAAGTTCCAGGACAGCCAGGGCTACATAGAAAAACTCTGTCTCGCCGGGCGGTGGTGGCGCAAGCCTTTAATCCCAGCACTCAGGAGGCAGAGGCAGGCGGATCTCTGTGAGTTCGAGACCAGCCTGGTCTACAAGAGCTAGTTCCAGGACAAGCTCCAAAACCACAGAGAAACCCTGTCTCGGGAAAAAAAAAAAAAAAAAAAAAAAAAACTCTGTCTCAAAGGAAGAAGGAAAGGAAGGAAGGAGGGAGGGAGGGAGGGAAACAGAGAGAGAGAGAAAGAGAGAGAGGTCTGTTCCTGCATGCTACAATACCAGCCTTCCAGGCAGGATGTGCCTACTGGTGTAATACTGGCATGGCGGTCATAGGAATAACCAACCACTTTCTGCATGGAATTGAGGCCGACTCCACATGAGGAAACTCTTAGAAACCTGATGAAGAGCTCATTGCTGGTGAAGTCATAGCTGCTAGCAGGAAACCTACCATTGTGTTTTGCTCAATGGACACGGTTGTCAAACTACCTTCTAAATACTGACGTTTAATCCCATAGATTAGTGCTGCTCTCACCTTTGGTCAGAGAAACTTCTTTTGTGATGGGTAGCAGACTCTCACAGAGAGTCAAAGTGCTGAGAGTAAGTGACCCACTAAGCGGTCAAGACTAAATGGGACATTTACATGAATGCCCGCACCCAAGTCTCAAGGAGCATCTGAGAAGGGAGGGAAGGAGTATGAGAGGTAGAGAGTGGAGAGTAGGGCTGTGAGATGCTGTCTTCTGGATACAGCATGGCTTTATTCCCATGAGCCCACAGCAGCTACCAGAGCAAGATGAAGACAGCCAACATTTCACCAGAACGCCTGGTGAGGGCACGGAAGAATCCCTGCGACTCCACAAATTTGCATGCGTCAACAGATTTCAAAGGATCTCATTTACTTGTATAAACTTCATGGGGGAGGGAATGTTGGATCAGTGCTGACTGTGGCCCACGGGACCCACCTGTGCTTTAGTGCAGGCTTAATGTTTAAATTTGTGAAACTGAGCCCAAATCAGGTATCACGTTCAAATGCAAGCATCAGCCCATGCCTGAAATATGTCACTAAATAGAAATGCTCTCTTCTCCCTAATTGCCAATTGCTTTAAGGAAAAATGAGAATCACCATTATCCATAATTATCACCTGATTACACTGAAGTCAATTTTGTCCTGTGAAGGGTGACATGTTCATAAAGCATTCAACCTGTGTGTGGCCACACAGTCTGCCTTCTGAGGGGGCAGCAGCACCCATTCCAGGCCCACCCTAGAGCTCGGCAATCTCTATATTCTCACTCAAAGACGTCTCTCGGCTTCTCTTTGGCTTACCGGAACCATCAGCATTGTGCTTGTGTGGTGGGACATTATTTAGTAAAACTGGGATTACAGGAACACAAACTCCCCGGCCCTGGACAGCGGTCTCAACCTCTCTTGACTAGAACCTGGGAAGCAGACAGCCCAGCATGTCCTATTTACAAATGATGTCCCATTTGCAGGTTGAAAACAAACAAACAAACAAACAAAAAAAAAAAATAAAAACAGAAAAAAAAAATCCATTTCCCAAAATCAAAGAAAGACAATGCACCCTTTTCCCGGGACTGAGAAAGGGGTCTGAGCAGAAGTGTGAAGCCCTCTCTCACAGACTCTGGCTGGGGACTGCTAAAGGGCCTGGATGCCAATGGCTACCATGTGTGCCCAGCGTCCTGGGTCCTGTGAATTCAGGCCACAGGGCAAGGGGAACCTACAAGGCAGGCCTCGGGCTGCCAAAGCTACAGGGACACCAGTCACTCTTGATCCAGGGGATGGGAGTGTGGGCTTAATGCCAGATATTCTGAAGGTAGAGGAGGAGACAGGGAGCAGAGGTGGGGATGTTAGGAAAGCACCCCAGTGGAACATGCTTTAGAGGGGCATTTGTACTGTGTGCCAGGTATGGGGAGTGTGGGATATGTGGGGATTGTGTATCTGTGATGTGTGTAATATATGCACCGGATATGTGTGTGTGCTGTGTGTGATTGTGTGTCTGTGGAGTGAGGTAGTAGGGTGGAGTTGGAGGTAAGTGTGTAAGCATTGTGTGAAAGAATGTCCTTGGTGGAGTCTCAGCCTCCACCTCGGCGACCCTCTTCCCGTGTGTCTAAGAGCAGAGGCCAGGCAGGAAAGTCCTCCAGACTTGTTTCCCTGTCCTCCCCGTCTGGTGTGGACAGCAGCTTCCCACCCAACCTCAGCCTTCCTGCTCCGCTGCACAGGGCTCAGCCGCCCCACCCTGGCAGAGCTGACATCTGCTCGATTCTGAGGATTCCCGCGACGCCAGCAGTCTGCTGTGCAGTCAGAAAGCCTCGCTCGATTTTCCACCCCAGGGGCCAGGGCTCCTACACAAAGCCAGCGCAGGGCGACCAGCATTGTGGTGGGGCAGCAGGAATGCGCCCAGCTAAGCCCTGGCCCCAGCCTCGGGGGTCAGCAGGCCAGACAGAACACACATCCCAGAAAAAAATGAGGGCCAGGCATGTTTGCCAACCCCTCCCAGGACAAAGCCACTGGCTGCACACCAGTGAAAGCCCCCACCAAGCGTCTGAAGAGGCCAGCCTGGGAGCCCTACCTCCGCCAAGGACTCCACACACCTGGTTTATAGTTCCCACCCCACCTGCTCGCTCACACTTGGTGTGGTTGATAACTTCTGCCATGGCAGTAAAATGCTGTCTCAGGGCTTCTATTTTCATTACAAAAATATCCATGGGTCTCAAAAGTAGAAAAATTGGTACATAGAGCATCCACAGAGGTACCAGCCGGATTTAACCTTCGGGGTTTTTACCCCGATTGCTGTGTGTCATCATCACCATCATCATCATCATCATCAATTTCTTCATTTATTAGTTACTGATGTTTTGTTTGTTTGGTTGGTTGGTTGGTTTCTTTGAGACAAGGTTTCTCTGTGTAGCTTTGGTGCCTGTCCTAGAACTTACTCTGCAGACCTCGAACTCACAGAGATCCACCTGCCTCTGCCTCCTGAGAGATGGGATTAAAGGCAAGGCCCACCACCGCCTGGCTAATTATTGTTTTTTAAACAGTTTTTAAAGAATTTATTCATCTTTATCTGTGCGTTCATTGGTGTTTTTTCCTGCATGTATGTCTGTGTGAGACTGTCAGATCTTGGAGTTACAGACGGTTGTGAGCTGCCACGTGGGTGCTGGGAATTGAACCCGGGTCCTTTCGTAGAACAGTTGGCGCTATCACTCCAGTCCAAGGCAACTTACAAAAGAAAGTATTTAACGAGAGGCTCACTTACAGTTTTAGTGTCAAGTCCACGGCTGGCGTGGCAGGGAGCATAGCAGCAGGCAGGCCTGGCACTAGAGCAGTAACTAAACGCTTAGATCGTATCCTCACATTGGAGGCAGAGAGCCAGTGGCTGGGCCTAGTGTGAGCTTTTAAAACTCACAGTCCACCACCCAATGACACACCTCCTCGAATAAGGAAGGTCATGCCCCCTAATTCTTCCCAAAAACAGTTCCACCAACCAGGGACCAAGCATTCAAATATATGAGCCTATGGGGACCCTTCTCATTCAAACCACCACGGCCTTAGTGAGGATTTAAATAAGTATCTAACCAGTTGCAGATAATTATAAAATAAAATACATAGTAAGGGGGAAGAGTACTTGCCTAAAGTTACAGAGGCCCTAGGTTCCATCCTCAGCCTTGCAAAAAAAGGAACAGCAGATCTCACTGGGCCACAAGATACTACTGATCATGCACCATCAACTGTGACTGTGAATGGCCTTCAGGCCCTAAGGTTCCCTGGATGAAGGGAAGGGAATCCAGAGGTCACAGTGATTTCCACAGCCAGCAAAGTCACAATCTGAAGAAGCCAAGAAGGCAGCTTGGTTCAACACAACTAAGTAGCTGGTGTTGGCTCAGACCTCAGGAGCCTGACCCAGAGTCATTTTTTAGGCATATTTAAGCACAGCATGATTTGGTAATTAAATCAATCCCATGTGTACAATAAAGCATGCGTAAATCTCTCTGAGGAACAAAGCAAACTAAGTAAAGAGCAAATGTGACTACATCAAAATTCTCTGTAAAGTACTCATGACACCGATCGTAAAGATAGGTTCCATAGATTGACTGAGAAAAGCAAGCTTATGATCAGGGTCCTGGGAAGGGTCCGGTGTGGTCCCTAGCTACGCAGATAGTGCAAAGGTCGTCAGGCTAGAATGCACATCTGATCCCAATCTTCTGGGAGGATAACGGATTTCATACTCCTCTTGAAGAACAACCATGTGTGCTAACATTTCAGGTTCCCCTGGTGTTTGTCTGTGATCCCAAGGACCTCCATGCCTCCTACAAGGAAGAAGAACCTTCCAGCTTATTCTTGAATGCCCGCTGGGTAGTAAGAGCTTACGGCTTTTTTTGAGACCCGATTGTGTTTCACGTCACAGAATCAGAGAACTGGGGTTTGAGAAGGGATTTCAACTAGCCCAACCTTATCAACAAGCCCTTCAGGTAGTCCAGTGGACCAATGAGCCAAGGTGGGTCCCTAGAATCTTGCAGCTTTGACACCCTTCCTCGCAGTGCCCCATCTGATTTAAGATGAGCCAAACCTGCCAAAGGAGGGACACTTGCCTTGCCTACAACACAGATGGGAAAGATGACCTTAAGATATTAATTCTCGAGCTGGGCAGTGGTGGCACATGACTTTAATCCCAGCACTCAGAAGGCAGAGGCAGATAGATCTCTGTGAGTTCAAGGCCAGTCTGGTCTATAGAGCTAGAGCTAGCTCCAGGACAGTCAGAGCCATATAGAGAAACTTTTTGTTTGTCTCAAAAAAATTAAATAAATAAATAAAAATTTTAAAAAAGAACAAAAAGGTATTACTTCTTGGCCAAAGGACTTCCTGTGGTAGACCCTGCAATGAACCAAGGTCCAGAGTCCCAGGCACAAGTCTTAAGTCATGCTAACAACCGTACTTCACGTGGCTATCTGTGCATATCTTTGCCCATTTTCTATTGCTAAAACAGACTCCTTGCGACTGGGTACCTTATAAAGAACAGAGATTTATTTGGCTCAAGGTTCTAAGGGATGGGAAGCCAAAGAGCATGTTTTTGGCACCTGTTTCACAGCAGGGCAGAATGCAGAAGGCCAGGGAAAGGGAAATGTGAAATGTTACTTTAACTAGGCAAACGTGTTACGTTTGTTTATGCCGCATTTGTCTAATTGTGTAAAGATGTGCCGCTGTTTTATCTTGCCTGACTAAGGCATCTGATTGTTCTAATAAAAAGCTGAATGGCCCATAGCTGGCAGTGAAGGGATAGGCAGGGCTGGTGGGCGGAGAGAATAAGTAGGAGAAGGAATCTAGACCTGAGAGAACAAGGGAGAAAGATGGAGACACCCAGGGTCAGCCAGCCAGACATGGAGTAGGACATACAGAATGAAAGAAAGGAAAAAGTCCAGGGGCAAAACTTAGATGAAAAGAATCAGGTTAACTTAAGTTACAAGAGCTAGTGGGACAAGCATAAGACAAGGCCGAGCATTCATAACTAATAATAAGTCTCCATGTCGTGGTTTGGGGGCTGGTGGTCCGAGAAAGCCTGTTTCAGAGAAGAAGCATGAGACAGACAAGCACACCTTTATAGGGACCCGGCTCCCACAGCCACCACACCAGCATTCAGCTGGTCACCAAAGCAGAGCCCTCCCGC
Source organism: Alexandromys fortis (assembly GCF_014885135.2). Taxonomy (NCBI): domain Eukaryota; kingdom Metazoa; phylum Chordata; class Mammalia; order Rodentia; family Cricetidae; genus Alexandromys; species Alexandromys fortis. The sequence continues at coordinate 4,943,935 of NW_026067892.1, read as the reverse complement.
CTCACACCTTGGCAATGCCCCACCTCTCCACACGGTGGCGCTAGAGACCAGGTTTCCCACAGGAGCTTTGCCTGTGCTGGCTGCAGCAACTGGCTGACCTGTGCTAAGGAGAAATGGGCAGAACCTGCAGAAACCCACCAGCCCTGCCTGTTTACACCCAGTCCACCAAACAGAAAACTTTCTCCCTCTTACCCATGGCCCCTGCCTCCAGCTCAACCAAAACTCCCCAGAGTGTCCTTCCTAAACGTTTGTTCACTAGTTTACCGCCAGTCTCTTCCTGGTTCTAGATTCTTCTCCTCTCCCAGAATCAGTCCACCCATCTCCTCCCCAGCATCCACAGCTTCGCTTTTTTTTTTTTTTTTCAAGACAGGGTTTCTCTGTGGCTTTGGAGTCAGTCCTGGAACTCACTCTGTAGACCAGGCTGGTCTCAAACTCACAGAGATCTGCCTGCCTCTGCCCCCGAGTGCTGGGATTAAAGGCTTGCGCCACCACCACCCAGCCACAGCTTCGCTTTTTCAAGCACCAGTATTGAGACATGGCTGACATACCAACTTCAGCCTTTAAGTTAAGTGGTGTACCATGTTTAAAGTGGAACAGAATCCTCCACATATAGAATCTCTGTGAGTTTGAGGCCAGCCTGGTCTATGAGAGCTGGTTCCAGGACAGGCTCCAAAGCTACAGAAAACCCCTGTCTTGAAAAACAAAATAATAATAATAATAATAATAATAATAATAATAATAATAATAATAATAGCAGCTCAGGCTCAGTGGGGAACAAGCCACTAGAGCCACTAGTTAGCCACAGAGGCCAAGCAGTAGTGGCACACTCCTTTAATTCCAGCACTCAGGAGGCGGAGACAGAGGCAGATGGATCTCTGTGATTCAAGGTCACCCTGGGCTACACAAAATTAATCCAGTCTAAAGGAGAAACAGAGCCACCAGGCAGTGGCGGCTCACATTTTTAATCCCAGTATATGGAAGTCCCACACCTTTAATCCCTCCCAGCACTAGGAAAGTGGCTACAGGAAGGGTTATGTCTGGGCTGAGCAAAGACTATAAGGTGGGAGGAGAGACATGAGTTTAGAGCATCCTTTCTGAGGATTTGTGGAGACAAGATCTTGCCCTCTTTGGCCTAAGGATTCAGTAGAGGTAAAAGGTCTCTCTAATGGCTGACTCCTTTACTTCTCCGATCTTTCAGCTTTCACCCCGATATCTGACTCCGTGTATTTTATTATTAAACCCAATTAGAATTCATACTACATTGGGATTAATGTGTGCCACTGCCACCTGGCAGGAAACACTTTTTCAGATTATTTTTTAGTCTTAGAAATATGGCTCAGAGGTTGAAAGAACTTGCTGCTATTCCAGAGAACCCAAATTCAGTTCCCAGCACCTATATGGTGGCTCACAAAGACCCTGCAACTCTAGCTGCAAAGGTCCTAGTGGGGTGGTGGTGGCGCATGCCTTTAATCCCAGCACTCAGGAGGCAGAGGCAGGAGGGTCTCTGAGTTTGAAGCCAGCCTGGTCTACAAGAGCTAGTTCCAGGACAGGCAACAAAGCGACACAGAAAACCCTGTCTTGAAAAAAAACAAAAACAAAAAAACCCTATAACATCTAATTTTGTCATTTTTATTTTATGTGTGTTTAGGTGTGTGCCTGCATATAGGATGTTCATCATGTGAATGCAGTACCCAAGGAGACCAGAAGAGGCACTGGAACTAGGGTTTGAGATCTCTACAAACTGCCCTACTGCTGAACTGCCCTTCTAGCCCTAAGAGGATACATCCTGATAAAAATAGTTACAAAGTCTCATTTGCAAGGGTCATGCCAATAGGAGATTAAGGCTATTCTTTCAAAAAAAACACTGAAACAAACTATCCAGTGCAGAATGAAAACTAAGAACAAATAATACCTATTTCATGACCCCTAGCAGGGCCTGGACCAGGTTTCCAAATCAAATACATCCACATTTTTGCAACTAAATTCCTCTTGCTCTGTGAGATAAATAGCAGAGGGATTGTGTTAGACCTGGCTTCCAGTTGACTATGGGGTCACTACTAGCTAAATTGTAACAAAGTGACTTGTTTAATTATAAGGTAACCACAAACTGTAACTTTTCTGTTGTTGTTTCCTGGGAAAGCTTTGGACTTAGGTGGCCTCTGTAGATGCTAACACAGTAATTCCAGGGTGGGTGAGGGGGCAACTCCTATAATACCAGCACTAGGAAGGAAAAAGGCAGATAGATATATTGTCAGTTTGGGGCCAGCCTGATCTACATAGTGATTTCCAGGCCAGCCAAGGCTGCATAATGAAACCTTGTCTCAAAACTAAATAAATAAATAAATAAATAACAATAGAAAATTCAGTGCTCCCTGCTCACTAAGAATCTTTTCACAAGCAGGTCACGTGGTCATACTGAACAATCTGTGGAAGCTCCCACCCCCACACTGTCTTTCAACCCTTCCACCCTTTCTCATTCTCACCTGCGTTTAACTCATTCTAGCAAGTTCTCCACCATTCAAGGTCAATGTGTGTGGTACTTTGTGTATAAAGTCAATGTTTTCTCCACCTGGCAGTGGTAGCCATGCCTTTGGGAGTCAGAGGCAGACAGATCTCAGTGAGTTCGAAGCCAGCCTGGTATACAAAGAGAGTCAGGACAGCCAGGACTGCTACACAGAGAAATCCTGTCTCCAAAAACAAACAAACAAATAAAATCAATGTTTTCTGTTCCTGTGTCATTGGGTGATAAATTTTGGAGGTGAAGAAGGCAGTCTGCCACCCCTGGGGTTTGGAAACGTATTTCATTTGGTAGAACACTTGCCTATTGTCTATGAAGCCCAGGAGTAGTGGTGCAAGTCTGCAGTCCTAACACACAGGCAGAGGCGGGGAGATCAGTTCGAGGACATCCTCAGCTATGTAACAAATTCAAGAGAAATCTGGGACATATAATAAAGTCTTTAAAAACAGAAGAGTGGGGGGTGCTGCAGCATGTCTTTAATCCCAGCACCTGGTAGGCAAGAGCAGATGGATATCTGAGTTTAAAGCCGGCCTGTTCTACAGAGCAAGTTCCAGGACAGCCAGGACTACACAGAGAAATCTTGTCTCAAAAACAAACGAACAAACAAATAATAAAAACAGAAAGAATTGTTTGGTCCAGAGACTATGAAAGCAAGTGCTGTTGGGCCTACCAATTGTCTAAACACTTGCAGTCGTGAAATGGTGGTGTTGATATTGATCGTGCAAATACCGTGCCTCTATCTATCTATCTATCTATCTATCTATCTATCTATCTATCATTCCTCTTCTTAAAGGATATAAAACTCCCTTCACAAAGGGAGGGAAAGTAAATGTCAGAAACATGACTATTCAAAAGACATTCAGGAAGGGATGGGTGTGTGGAGCGGCTGTGCAGAACACCGAAGGCTGCGTTTTCTTCCACAGCTTCTCTGTTAGGAATTCATGGCACTTACACAAGAGCCAGGCAGGAAACATGTCCTGGCTTCTTTTACATAAGAGGCAAAAAGCCCATGTTCACACCTGTGGCCTTTTCCAACCTGCCGGCTTCACCGAAGCACCTGTTGTTTCTCTCTCAGCCCACCCTGCCTAACCAGAAACGGAGCCAGCAAGCTGCCTCCTCCGCCCCTGGCACTTGTTCAAACTGTAGCTTCCACGAGCAGATTCACAGAAAACCTGCCCGTGTGGTTTTCAGCTGTTTCCGGGTAGGAATCTTTCCATCCGGGCAGGTTGCTTTTCTTCTCGGCGCTTTTACATATTCATGCTCACCTTTAAAGTTCAACCGCTCCTGCTACTTTGCAGCTTGTCATGACCGACACACCACTCCCTGGCATATGGTGGCATCTCCGTTGCCAGCTCCATCACTGGCTAAGATATTCCCACATATGCACTTATAAGTTCCATTTATCTGTAGCTTTTTTTTTCTCTCTCTCTCTATCTCAAGACAGGGTTTCTCTGAATAGCCCTGACTGACCTGGAACCTAGCTCTGTAGACCATGCTGACCTCAAATTCACAGAGATCTGCCTCCCTCTCCGTGTGCTGAGATCAAAGGCATGCTCTGCAGACGCCACCACCCATCTCATTTATTTGTATGTTAAACAAACAAACTGGGAATTGAACCTGGGCCTTAGGAATGATAAACCACCATTGTACCACGGAGTTACAAGCCTAGCATGCCTCCCTCTTTTTTGGAAGACCTCACTGTGTATAGTCCTGTCTGGCCATTCACAACCATCTGTGGCTCCAGTTCTACGGGATCTGATGCTTTCCCTGTCCCCTATGGGCACAGTTTAGTGGAAGTGCCAGATAAAATAAACACAGAGCACCACTCTCTGAGGACGGTAACTGGGTTTCATGAGATGCAGCTGAGCCCATGAACAAATGGAAACAAGAGTATAGCCAGGCAGTGGTGGCGCACACCTTTAATCCCAGCACTCGGGAGGCAGAGGCAGATGGATCTCTATGAGTTTGAGGCCAGCCTGGTCTACACAGTGAGTTCCAGGCAACCACACAGAGAAACCCTGGGATGGGGTGTATGGGTAAGAGCGTACAAACAACTGCCAGCTGAGCCAGTGGCTGGGATTCCAAACGGGCATCTGTCATCCCAGATGTAGGAGCTATTCTTACGGTCGCGATAACCTTGCACCTGAGAAGAAATAGCTTACAGGTTTGTTTTGCCTCGTAGTTGAGGGGATAGAGTCCATCATTGTGGGGAATGCATGGAGGAATATGGAAGTGACTGATCCTGTCCTCACAGACATCCCCAGAGATGCCTCTTCTCCACAATACAGGGAAGTTGACTTGAAGATTAAACATCACACCGGCCAAGGCACGGCTGGTAACATGCTTAATAGTTGGTAGTGTGCTTAATAGACACGGAGTTCTGGGTTTGTTCCCAGCTCCACATAAACGTGATTGGTAGTGCCCACCTGCAACCCTAACATTCAAGAAGGTTCAGAAAGCTCAGAAGTTCAAGGTCATCAGTAGCCACCTAACCTGCTGCTTATACAAGATCATCTCGTGGAGAAAAACAAAGCACGCACAATAAGACAAACATCACAGCAGCCTGTGTCTTAAGTATCTGTCACAGGATTTGTTCTCATAATGTCTCCAAATAAGAGATAAACAGATGTGGCACGGAGAAGTGGATTAATAAGTGAGATATGGGTATAGTTGGGTTGATTAGTGAGGGGTGAATGGACGGGTGGGAAGATGAACAAATTGACGGTTTGGTCATCATTCTGGTTCCGATAACCAGGTTAATTGGTGAGAGCCTGTATAAACCTCAGTTTCCCAGCAGCCTTCCCTCTTCCACGGTTCATCCTCGGGTGGAAGAGGCTCTACAGCCAGTCGGTGGTGGTGCACGCCTTTAATTCCAGCACACGGGAGGCAAAGAAAGCAGGCAAAGTCATCCAACCGAGATGATCCCACGGCCTGGGTCTCAACTCGAGATAACAGGATTAGACTCTGCCTGAAAATGTGGTAACTTGAAGGTGAGCTGGTGACTGTGGGGATGCTATAGGTTTAAATCCGTCCAGGAGGCCGGATAGGGGCCCTTGTCTAGAGCCGCACCACTGCGACGCCCGGGGGTAAGAGAGTCAGCAAAGGGAGAAGGCGCGGTCCCAGCGGCGGGAGCGGGAAACCGTGGCGCTGAGCACGCGCGGAGCAGCAGTTCACAGGCCAGGTAGCAGGCAGCGCGCGGGACCCGCCCGGGCGGCAGGGAGTGCGCAGGCGCCAGGGCCGGGGGCAGAGTTTCCGTGGGTTCTTCGTCCCTCCCCCACGCAGGCAACGCCTCTTCCAATTGGACGGAGCCGCTACGACGGGCGTGGAGAGAGTCGTCGCGTCCGGTGACGTCTTCCGAGGACGTCGGGAGAGTCGGCGGCTTCGGCTGCCGTGTCGGAGGCGTCCGCTGGAAAATGGCGGAATACTTGGCCTCCATCTTCGGCACCGAGAAAGACAAGTGAGTAGGGGAGGCCTACCGGGGCTTGGGCCGGGGCGGCGGTGGGCCAGCGGGTGCCGGCCGAGGCAAGCGATGGCGGTGCCCAGGCGTGGCGGGCCGAGAGGCCCTGGCGGCCTCGCGCGTCTGGGCGCCGCTGCCTCGTGGGCCGGTCGGCGGGACCTGGCGGGCTGCTCGGGCCGGGCCTCGGGCTTCATGGGGCTCCGCGCCCGTTTCCACTCGGGACTCTGTCCCACGCCGCGCTCCCACTGCCGCCCTGGCTTCTGCGGCGAGTTAACGCGTTTCTTGCAACTTTGGGCTTTGAGTGTCGTGTCGGAAGTGCGGCGGCACTGTCCTCGCTAGAACTCAGTCTCTGGAACTGATCGTTGGGAGCGGAATCGACCGAGTAAACCTGCCTGCCGAAGCGTTGGCGGACTGGCTTTTCTTTTTAAGCTAAGGTTTGCGTGGGGTAAGAAGAAAAAACATCACAATAATGCCGCTGGTATTTGTATGCCACCGTGGCGCATACCTATTTCCAGTGTGCTGGCTGAAGTTTAGACTGAAGGAAACGTCTTAAGACGCTTTGAAGGATAATTCTTATTTTCAAAACCTAAAGATTAAGTGTCTGGTGTAACCTGCCCGGCGTAAGTAGTCACCATCTTGGTGTTCCTGAATCTCATACAGATATCTGTGCTGGGAAGCCTCTGTGTTTGTTAGTAGATAACGTTTTTGGTGCCACATCTCACTGTTGAAAATTCCCGGCTGTCCAGTCAAGCACCTTTATACAAGATAGTCTGCTGTGTGTGCAAAAGGGAATGTACCTAAAAGTCTCCTGCCCAAATCGGCAGTCACTGTAGAGGCATTTTATTAGGTGTCAGGTCCAGGCCAGAGTTAGAGTATCAGCTGGGATAAAATTTAGGCTCTCAGGAAGTCATGGAGGAAGTCTGTATGTGTTAAGAATGACTGCAATATATTAAAGGGACGGAGAGATGACTCAGTGGTTCAGAGTGGGAACTGCTCTTTCAGAGGCCAGGAGTTTGGTTTCCCAAATCCATTTCATGATGTCTCGCAACCACCTGTAACTCCAGATCTGGGGAGCTTCATGGTCTGGCTACTACAGGCCCCTACATGTAGTAGGTGTACACATCCAGCCCCACATAGACTTCTTGGTCTTTTTGAGGCACGGTTTCTTTTCCTAGCTCTGACAGTCCTGGAACTCACTCTATAGACCAGGCTGGCCTTGGACTCAGATCTGCCTGCTTTGGCCTCTACCTCCTGAGTGCTGAAATTAAAACCACCCAGCCACATATAATTAAAAATAAAACCTTTAAAGTACTTTAAAATAGACATTCAAAGCCAGGTGTGGTGGTGTGTGCCTTTAGTTCCAGAGCACTCCAGAGGCAGAGGAAAGCAGATCTCTGAGTTTCAGGTCAGTGTGGTCTGTACAGCAAGTTACGGGCCGGCCGGAACTACATAGAGACCCTGTCTCAATACATAAATATACACAGGAAATAAGTACTGTGACGAGTGTGATTTCTAAATTCTGAGGTCACCGAGAAGATGGGTTGGAATGCAGTGAAATGTGTGCCAGTTCTGACACGAGAGGCATCCTTTCAAAATGCCTGAAGGGCCATAGTAGTTCTGGCCCTGTGTTCATGTCTGTAGTGAGGGGGTATCAGTCAGATTTTTTAGTTTTAATCTAGGTTCTGTTATTTCAGCAGAAAGTCGTCTTTAATAGGGACTTGTGTGCCTGTTAGTTTTTGGGTTTTGTTGGTTGGTTGGTTGGTTGGTTGGTTGGTTGGTTGGTTGGTTGGTTTTTCTAGATAGGGTTTCTCTGTAGTTTTGGAGCCTGTCCTGGAACTAGCTCTTGTAGACCAGACTGGCCTCAAACTCACAAAGATCCGCCTGCCTCTGCCTCCCGAGTGCTGGGATTAAAGCCACCACTGCCCGGCTAATTTTTAAGAAGTAAAATGTGGGACTTTTCTAATTAAGTGTTTAGCTGTGATATATTTTTCTAGATTCAACTTGTCTAGTAGAGATCACCCTTGTACTCTACCCACACACTCCACCAAGTCAGGGTTTCTCTGTAGCCCTGGCTATCTTAGAACTCAATTTCTAGACCATGCTGGCCTCAAACTCAGAGGTGGCCTGCCTCTGCCTCCCAGTTGTTGGTATTAAAGACATGCACCACCACTCCCCCGACCTTAAAAGGTCTTTATTTTCAGTTGATTTTCTTTTTTGTTTTTCAATGCTTATTTTTTTATGTGAATTGGTGTTTTACCTATGTGTAGTCTGTGTGAGGGTGCCAGTTCCCTTGGAACTGGAGTTGCAGACAGTTGTGAGCTGCCGTGTGGGAGCTAGGAATTGAACCCAGGTCCTCTGGAAGAACAGCCTGTACTCTTAGCTGCTGAAACATCTTTCCAGCCCCTCAGTTGATTTTTCTAAAAAGATGCTGTCTAATCAGGTTAGGTTGTGTAAGGAGGTCCCTCACAGTCGTCCTCTGGTAAACTCGGACTTTAATGTATTGTTGCTGTCTGGTTATAACAGCATAACTGGTCTTTGTGGTCCCAAATTTCACTGAAGTTGAGACCTTCAGGGTGAGGACCTAAGCATGTGGCTCTTGTAAAAGTCTCTATGGGGCAGCATTCCGAATAGGGAAGCTGCAGCTAGTGAAAGTTCACATCACAGACTTGCACCCAGCCCTTGGTGGCTTTGGTTGGTTGTGCTTCCATGGAGTATCTAAGCAGTGCTAAAGAGACTTTGTGCAGACATGTGCTCTCCAAATAGCATGTTTGCAGTGAGGTCTCCAAAGAAATTGCCTCCCCAAACATGAATTTGGTGAAAACCTGGATTTTGTTTTCTTTAGATAATGACGGCACTTAATTAAGCCTGTGAATAAGAATACATATCTCACTCGTTCTTGAAACAGTCCCTAATTGGTATTGTCCTTATTCTGTAGATGACATCCAGGACCAGAGAGTGGGGCGATCTTCAAAAAAGAAAAGCAAAGAAGATATTAAAAGGAGAGGGGCTTAGAGTAATGGAGCAGGTTAGAATTAGAGCATTCTGTAGGGATATGATTACAGCTTCTAACATACTACCTATAAGAGGAAGCAGCCAGCCAGCTGCCAAACTTCTGTGATTGGAAGAAAAGTAGCTGGGAAATAAGATCCTGTTAATGGTATTTTCGCCATTTCTTCCCCCAAAATAATCAGTTCTTATTCTTATTCCCTTACAGAGTCAACTGTTCATTTTATTTCAAAATCGGAGCATGTCGTCATGGAGACAGATGTTCTCGGTTGCACAATAAACCGACCTTTAGCCAGGTTTGTGTGTTGTTGGGCTTTTTTTTTCCCCCCACATAAATTATCAAAAGTTCTTGTGCTTTCAATGGTGATTAATGTTTCCACACACTTAGTAAGTCCTTTTTTCCTCCAGTTTTCTTTTGTATTTGTTACAGAGGGTGATGGACCCACCACACCTCAGTAGGAAGTCCTGTTGTTCTTACCCTTAGAGGAGCTCCTTAAAGGGCTCGCTGCCCTGCTCTCCCTTCAGATGATGTAGTAGTGATGAGCCACTGGGCGAGTATGTGGCATGGGTGTTTGTCTGCGGACCCAGCCTGCTCTAGATCCTCAGAAAGGTCCACACTTTGACACAGTTTCAGCAGGCATCATGATCTTAGAATTGTAATGATAAAGATGAGTATAAATTGCCCCAAGCAGGTCTGGTTGGCTCACTGAGAGGTGCTTGTCATCTAAGACTTGGGTCTGTCTAGGTTAGCCTCAGTCCCACATTTGGTTTGGTGGGGCAGGGAGTTGCAGGGAAGGCAATCTGGTCTCAGCAGAGACTGGCTAATGAATTAAGAGTGCAGAGATTGGAAGGTCTTGCTGCATCTGTCTGATTGGGCCGTGGAGTTCATTCTCCAGCCCAGGTCTACTTGCAGCAGCCCTCTAAGCCTTGGATGTGTCTTTTCTTGAGCCCACATTTTTCTTTCATATACTTTGCCCTTCTTACATTCTCTGTTTTGGGGGGTTTTGTTGTTGTTGTGGGAGTTTAAGAAATAGACCAGTTAATACTAGGAGGTAGAAGAAATGGATCTTGGTTTAGAACATAAGTCCCCAGGAAACCACAGCATTATATGTTTTTAGAGGGGGGGGTTCAGTAGTTTAACTCCCCAGTTATCACTATGGTTAGTGTAGAAGGCACCTGTCCTCTAATGACCCTCAAAGTGACCCTTTTTTGTGAATTTTTATACTATCAAAGTACCTCCTTTAAACTGTGTTATGAGTGGTATTTGACTCCTAACAAACTCTTCCCACCTGACCAATGGTTATTGGCTGCTAAATGTGCATGCCTTTATTATGTTTGTGAGGCATGTGAAGTGGTAGGCAGAGAGACTGTTCTCCGCCCTCTGGGCCTTTACTGTCCCACAGTTGCCTCCTGTGGCCTGAGCACTGTCCTAGAACAAAGCAGGGAGGATGGAGCCCCATACAGTGTAATGAGCTCAGCATTACAGTAATCACCTCCTTTGGGTTTGGTTGACAAGTCAGAGGTCACTGTAGCTTGTCTTTGCATTGCTTTCCTACGGGGGACAGCCTTTGTATGCCTCAGTAGTGCAGGGACCAGGGTGGCAGAGAATTGTTTTAGCTCAGTGGCTCAGGGTGTGTGGTCTGGTGTTCAGCCTTCCTCCCAGGTGGGTTCCAGCAGCAAATGTGTCCCAAACACTATTCCTCGCCCTACACCCTTTGAGCACAGGCAGAAGAACTGCTTTCTTTCTAGCACATTGTTGAAAGGCTGTGCTCTAGTCACACACACAGTCTCTTGGCTAGCATAATTGTAGTGTGATTCAGGGTGGGTTTCTTTGTAAGCTCGTAGTCATGTGGACGTGAGATTGATGTACTATATTAGCTTACTAACTTAAACATGGTTTGTTTTTTCAGACAACTTGATTTTAAGAAGAACGGTACAGTGTAAGGTTTCAAGTCTGCCTGATCCAGTTTAAAGCACAAGGGCTAAAAGGATTTTTTCCTTAAAGAAGGATCGCAAAAGAGCAAATGTTTTAACTATTGTATTATGTAAACAGAGACCCACCAAGAAAGTGTAAATAAGAGTCAGGTATCCAAGACAACTGGCGTGGCTGTTTTGCTAAGAGACCAGAGCTTGAGTACTGCATACAGTTGAAGTATGCATTTGTTTAAGAGAGATACTGTGTGGGGAATATGATTATTATGTGACTTTTCAATATGTTCGTGTGTGCTGGCTTGAAGTACAAGAAAGTGTTAGTGTTCTCTTATCTTGTATTAAAGCACTTTATCATTGGTAACGGGGACCACTCAAAACAACAGATACAGTTCCTTCTTGGTTGCTGGCTGACTTGACCCAAGTCACTGCTCAAACTCTGTTTTCATAATATGATGGTTTTGGTGTTCTTGGCACAAGACACAAGTGTCTGACTTGTGAGAAAAACAGCAAACAAACGTTAACCGTTTGCAAACAAACTGTCTCTTTGCAATTGTCTGATATATGCACAGCAGCCAGTAGAATTCCCCTTTTTATTTTTTTTTTCCCCGCAGACCATCTTGATTCAAAACATCTATCGTAATCCCCAAAACAGTGCACAGACGGCTGACGGCTCACACTGTAAGTCCCACAGTTGGAGAAATTTTTTTTAAAAACGATGGTGTCAAGAGCCCACTCTTAATTGAGACATAACGCTGGCTCTGAGCTGCTGACATAGAGCTGTTGCAAACAGGACACGGTGCTGGAACCGCGTGGCGCACAGCCAGAACTTGACAGGGGCCGCGCTCAGGAGGCGCTTCTAGGGAAAGTCACTGGCCGGCCTCTCCTGTCGACTAACATTTGTCACGAGAGTGTCCGCCCACAGGAAGCGGGTTTTAACCCGGGTAGCCGATTGCGGCTTTACAGTGACTGAACCCTGGCCTTCCTTAAGTTCTTTCTGTAAAGTTAAAATGTAGGAATATTAAGGTAAGTTGCCCAGTAAGTGTGGGTTTTATTTCATCATTATAATTTTTCCTCTAGGAAGTGGAGATTTCATGACATGAGATTATTGTATTTTTCTGGTACAGCGCTTGGTTCGTCGCAGGTGCGAGCACTTTTCCTCTTAGTCTCTGTCAGCTAAGAGCCGGTGCTATCCTTGCTTGGCTGGCACTTGGCATTGGAGAGTCCGCTGTGGGCAGAAGTGCGATATTAGCATCTCATGAGATCTCCCAGCACTGCAGTGTTAGTGTAGTTCAAGACAGCCACCAACTAAGGGGACACCTCTGCTCTAGAGAAATAACCTGCTCTCTTTTCAGCGCCGACTCAAACTGAAGCGATCATCACAGGCAACCGGTTAAGTGTGTACATTTAATTTCCATAATATAAAGTTGTTGCGTTTTGTATTTCAGACCATTGCCCTCTTGAACATTTACCGTAACCCTCAAAACTCTTCCCAGTCTGCTGACGGTTTGCGCTGTAAGTTCATACAAGTTCCTTCCCTGGTCCCCTGGGCTTGCGTGTCAGAGCTCAGTGTCCACTCCACCCGGTCTGCTGTGCTAGTGTCAACAACCGCCTTCTAGAAGTGACAGGAGCTGTTGTCCCCACTGACCTGGAGAGCTGACTCCTGTCCCTTAGAGGAGGACAGGACTGGCAAGGGCACCCTTGAAGTAGTTGGGACTTGCTGCTCTTTGCTCCCTCCGCATTTGGACCGTCACCCTGGGATGCACTGGGATTGAGTTCGAGGTCTGCTCTTCCCTGTGAAGAGCAGTGGCATCTGAATGGCTCTCACTTTCTGGAACTTGAGTGCAAATTGCTTAGAAATGTTCAGATTTTTATCTCTCAATAGCCTCGTTTCCATTTCCATAAACTCTGCACGTCAGAGGTCATGTTCTTACATGAGGGCCTTGTTCTGAGTGTTTCCCGGGTGAGGGTCTGTAGCTCACACTGACCCAAATATTCCCGCTGCACCCCCTGCAGGTGTGCTGACCAGATGAGCACTCCCTGAAAAGATGCTCAGGGTCCAACCACGCACTTTGTATAGGTAGCACCTCCAGCCTCAGGAGGTAGTGTGCTACATTTGGTAATGAAGGGTACTTCATGGGGCAACAGCTTAAACTGGTACCAGTCAACATTGCAGATTTGTGTGCTGCGAATTACTGTATTTAAGTTATAAGTGTTCTCCAGTGGAACACTGGAATGCAGTCGTGTCCAAACCCAAGGTAGACTCCCCTTGGATGGCCACAGCTAAATCCAGCACACCTGACCGCAAGCTCCATCTGTTGGTTGGCTTACCCTGGGTAATAAATGGTCCCAGGCCATCACCTGCTGGAACTGGCCAGGCTGGGAGGCCTCTGGTGCACGTGTCTGTGAGTCGGGCTTTTCGTGTTTTCCCTGCTAAGGTGCTGGGTGTTTGTGATGGCCAACCCTGACCTGACAATAGAGCACTCTCTACATTGAGACAGCATTCACCTGGCAATCCTTGGTTTAAATATGTGGTCTCCTTTTATTTTAGAAGGAAGGTCTGCATAGGAGGAGGGAGGTGTTTATGTGTGGCTTTATTAAGTAACGTTTGTTCTCATCCCTGCCCTGGGGTATAGCAAATGGAAACCGTGGTTGGTAACAGTGATTGTTCTTTGCCTGCTGGTTCAATTGGGGACTCTGCTTAATGACAGGATGTTGTGTTTTCTGTCTCTATTTGCAATGCACAGTATGTCTGGGGTATATTGTAAACTGAATTTTCAGCTCTTATTAAATCTTCCAGTCCTGGAGTCCAGGTTGTGGAAGGTAAAGGAAACTAATGCTTCATTTAAGAGCAGATTACCACCTTGACATTTGTAGAAAAATACATTTCAGGTACACAGATTAAAGTTGAATATAAATCTCAGTTTTAAGAATAGTATTTCTTTAAGAAAAGTAATTTTCTAAGTTGTAGTATTTAAAATATATGGAGCCCACTGCTGTTCTGTCTGATCAGTTGTCTTGATGTGGCTAGTCTCGGGCTTTTGGGGTCGTTTTGACTGATGGGAAATGGAACAGAGTAAAGTAGTCATCAGTTTTAAACCATCACCAAATTGGGGGTGTTTTCCTTTCTGGATTTCCTGATCCAGAAGGCCTTGATATTAGCTGCTATCATCTGCCTATGGAGCAGGCTTCTCGGCCATTTGCTGTTGCCTGTGACCTGTTCCTTTTCAGGCAGGATGGGGCATCCCTGAAGGCTTGGTCGGGTACCATATATGGGGTAGGCTCCTATCACATTTCAATAAAATTTGGGTTTTCAGGCCAAATAATTTCCTCGAAATTCAAAATAACTAAAACAACCCCAGATGGTTTAGAAAGAGAGCTGAAGTTGTCAGAACCAGAGCCTAGGCTAGGCCTTAGTTTCAGACACCAGAGCCAGGTGCCCTCGGTGTGGTGCCAGAAGAGGCAAGTTACCTGTAAGCTCGTCCAGGAATATGGCTCACAGAAGGTGTTTATTGACGACCCAAGCTGGACATCTCGGCCCCCAATCCCCGCCAGACCCTTTTCACCTCCTCACTCAAGTGTTTGGAACATGACTTTATTGACATCCAGTTCTGTGAGGTTGAGGGAATGATGGTTGGGTTAGACCAACTGGGCACAAGTGCTCGTGACCAGCCATGACTTCACTTACTGCATGGCTTATGGAGGGTAAACTTGGCGCAGAGGTGGGGAACACCTTCAACAAGGTCTAACTGTGTATAGAGAGACATCCAAAATGCTGAAAGCTGGTGGCTTGGGTTTCAGTCACATCAGAAAGAAGTGTGTGGTATTCAGTGGTTGCCAGTGTGTAAAGGCACATGAGCTCTTGCTCACTCACTTGGTTTCAGCTGTCATTTTCACCTAATAAAGGGGAAATCAGTGTTTATCTGGCCTCCAGTCTTAAGGAAAGCATTTTTATTTTAAAAGGTCTGAATCCAAGAGTCACCTTTTTCCTTGGACTTTGTGTTACCCTTTGACACCTACTAAAGCTGGCTGTGGTTTTGGTAGCCGGGACTGAGGCTATGGTGGGCATTTTAAGATCTCAACAACTCCAAATCACAAGCAGTTCGGTGCTCCTGTAGCATGCAGCTCTCTGGCCTGGCGTCCTCTAGACAGTCACTGTAGCAGTTGAGCTTGAGGACAGCAAGGCCACAGGGCTCTCACCAGCTGGCTGTCTTTTACTGCAGGTGCTGTGAGCGACGTGGAGATGCAGGAGCACTATGATGAGTTCTTCGAGGTAAGCACTTGGGCACAGGTGGGAGGGGAGGGCAGCCACGAGAGACGGGGCTGTGCACAAGTGCTCCTCAACCCATGTTCCCCCTCAGGAAGTCTTCACCGAGATGGAAGAAAAGTACGGAGAGGTTGAGGAGATGAATGTCTGTGACAACCTAGGAGACCACCTGGTGGGGAACGTGTATGTCAAGGTACAGACCAGTGGGTAATATCTAGAGTTGAAGCTGCTTGGGCTGGCACGGCTTAGTCTGTGTACTTTGTGTCTTTTTCTGAACTGACTCCCTGTGGGAACAGTCTGATATTTGCTCTTCATGGGTTGGGTTTGAAAAGGTAAGCAACACTTGGTGCAATCTTAGGCTGTCCTGGGGGCTATCATGAGGAGGATTGGCAAAGTTTTATTGCATCAGCCCAGAAGTGTTTTGCTCAGTGGGGTGGAGAATTAAACATTAGCAACACAGGCCTAGATTGGCAAAGCCCTTTTTTTGCTTTTCAGTTTCGACGTGAGGAGGATGCAGAGAAAGCTGTGATCGACTTGAATAACCGCTGGTTTAATGGGCAGCCAATCCATGCAGAGCTGTCTCCAGTGACCGACTTCAGGGAAGCCTGCTGCCGCCAGTATGAGATGGGGTAAGCATAAGTACAACTCTGGTGGGTGGAGCTTAGTCAGCATGGGCACAGCCTAACATGTCTGGATCTGACCCACAGAGAGTGCACAAGAGGGGGCTTTTGCAACTTCATGCATCTGAAGCCGATCTCAAGAGAGCTACGACGGGAGCTGTATGGACGCCGGCGCAAGAAGTGAGTCCTCTGGGTGCATGGTGAAGTGGGAGGCTCCCCATTGCCAAAGAAAACCAGGCCTGGGACTGGTGCAAATACAAAATGGTTGGGAGAAGCTCGCCCCCCGCTGTACAGGGGAGGCACTTGTGTTCCAGAGCCGCACGTGTCTGCAGGGATTTCTGATGGTGCAGGTTGTCTGGTTTTGCATATATTGGTCCATCTTGCTGTATTGCTGACAGGTGGGCACTGTACTCTTGTTCCTGGCCCTATGTCACAAAGAAGGGGTCAGGATGAGTCGAGGTCACTGATTCTAGATAGTTCTCTCCCTCTCCTGTTACACATAGTTCAGGAAGTAGAAATTGAGATTGCTTTGATTGTCAGCAAGAAGCAACTCTTTTTCTCTAAAAATCAACCTAATGGACTCTGCCTAGCCATTCCTAAGGTTGGTGAAGGAAGGGTTGTGTGTGCACAGCAAGTCAGTGTGGGTATCTTCTGGGTGTACATCCAGGCCTCACTGCTGCCCAGCCTGCTTCTGTTCTGTGCCTCTTTCCCACAGCATTTCAGTTGGTTCTAAGTTACAGGATACTGAACATAGCACACACATTTAGTTTGGGGATGCATCCTTCCTAAAGATAGTATCTAATTGGGGTGTGTCCCACACTTGAGGCTTGGAAGCTACTGGCCTCATCTCTCAGTTCATCACTTTGCAGGTAGGGCTGTCAGTGCTATGCTTTGATGCCATTTTCTTGTCCTTGATCCAGGCATAGATCCAGGTCCAGATCCCGAGAACGGCGGTCTCGATCCAGAGACCGTGGGCGCGGTGGCGGCGGAGGAGGTGGAGGTGGTGGAGGACGAGAGCGTGACAGGAGGCGGTCAAGAGACCGTGAGAGATCTGGGCGATTCTGAGCCGAGCTGTTTTTACCGTGTGTCTGCTAGACAGTGTTGTAGTTGGTTGACAAGCCAGTTCATAATGGGATTTTTTTTTTAAAAAACAACAAAAAAAAACAAAGATGGGTTTCTGAATAAAATTTGTAGTGATTATACAGTATTGGTGTGACTTCTTGTAAAGTCTCTGTCTGCAATTTTTTTAAAAAAATTTATTTATTATGTACACAATATTCTTTCTACGTGTATGCCTACAGGCCAGAAGAGGGCACCAGACCTCATTACAGGTGGTTGCTGGGAATTGAACTCAGGACCTTTGGAAGAGCAGGCAATGCTCTTAACCGCTAAGCCATCTCTTCAGCCCCCTGCAATTTCTTTTTAAATGATTTATTTAAATTTATTTTTGTGTGAAATTGTGAACTGTCATGTGGGTGCTGGGAGTTGAACCCCAGTCCTAAAAGAGCAGCCAGTGCTTTCAATTGCTGAGCCATCTCTCCAGCCCCTGCAATTTCTTTTATAAAAGTACTAGTCCCATGTCCTTGAGGGAGGTTCATATCACTGGTTATAAACAAGTCTGAGGGCATAGAATCACAGCAGGCAAGGGTAGCTTCTTCGTTAGGAAAGCTGCTCTGGTGTCTTCATGACCAGGAGTTGTTCTTCAAGCTTTAAATATAATTGGCAGAATACAGACCATGGGCCAACACCACCTATGGTGGGTGTACATACTATGGCCACGTGGAGGTTCAAGGACAACTTTCAGGAGTTGGTTCCACCTTTCTGAAGCACAGTCTTTTCTGGCCCCCCTTGCTGAATCGGGGTCTCCTTGTTTCTCTGCACTCCAGGCTGGCTGGTCTACAAGCTGCATCTGGCCTTTAATCCCAGCACTCTGGAGGCAGAGGCAGGCGGATCTTTGTGAGTTCAAGGCCAGCCTGGTCTACAAGAGCTATTTCCAGGACAGGCTTCAAAGCTACAAAGAAACCCTGTCTCCAAAACAAAACAAAAAAAAAAAAAAAAAAATGCTTGATTTAAAAAAAAAAATAAAAGGATCAATGGATTCACTGAGATACAAATGAATAAACCAGATGAGGCACAGGTAATTCCAGTTACCCAGAGGTAGTTAGGCTTCATGAGATCTCAAAAAAGCAAAAAAAAAAAAAAAAAAAAAAAAAACCACAAAATATAGCCAAGCAAAGGGGTAGTTACATGCCTTTCTCAGGAGGCAGAGGCAGGCAGATCTTAAGTTTGAAGCCAGCCTGGTCTACATAGTGAGATCCAGAACAGCCAGGACTACACAGAGCAACCCTGTCTAAAACAAAAACCACAAACAAAATACACAATCAGTGATCCCTGAGGGGAAGGAAAACTACCCTTACCCGGTAAGGGCCAATGATTAATGCAGCAAGAATGATGTGGTTAAAATGTCATTTGGTGACACTTGTCTATAAAAATTGGTTCAATGTAGATATTAGAGTGCGAGAGACCAAAGCATCCCCATGGTTACTAAGTCTCCCCAGCAGGTTACTGAGTAATTGGAATGTGTGGCAGAGGAGCTTCTCAGGGAGATAGAAAGGCAGATTGCCCCAGCCATGCTCTCAGAGTTATTACCAGGGCTAGAGATGAAACCCAGGAGACAGCATGCTGGCTAAGGGTTCATGAGGCCTGTGGCACCGTATAAACTGTCATCCTAGAACTCCGGAGAAGGTGGAGACAGAACCTGAAGTTCAAGGTCACCATTGGCTACATAGCTATGGTGTATTTGAGGTCAGTCTGGACTACTTGAAATCTTGTCACAAACAAAATGAAAAGTTAGCATCAGTAAGAAGACATTATAATCCCTGACAAAAGCGGGGACATAAACTCTATTCCTTTCATGGCCTTCAGGCAAAGTGTGTCATTCCCTGCGTCTGGCCAAGAGGAGGAAAGAACACACAAATTCGAATCAATGGATATGCTGCAAAAATGCCTGTCCTGGGCCCTTCAGAAACGCCCCTGTTCAAATACAGGGTAACCTTGGAACCGCTCCAGATAAAAAGGAGGGCACAAACCCAGGGACTTGGCAGAGGACAATCTAGGGGCCACTGGCAAACTCTGAGTAATGGCAAGCAGCTGTGGAGTACAGTTCGTGACTTTAGGTTCCTGGCTGTTTTGGGTGGGGTGTTGTTTTAGAGACAGGGTTTCTCTGTGTGGCCCTGGCTGGCCTGGAACTAGCTCTTGTAGACCAGACTGGCCTCGAACTCACAGAGATCTGCCTGCCTCTGCCTCCCGAGTGCTGGGATTAAAAGCGTGCGACACCACCGCCCGGCAATCCAGATTTTTTTTTTAAAGGATTTATTGATTTAATGTACATTGAGGTTTTGCCTGCATGTGTGTCTGTATGAGAGTGTCAGATCCCCTGGAACTGGAGTTACAGACAGTTCTGAACTGCCATGTAGGTGCTGGGAAACAAACCCCAGTCCTTTAGAAGAA
>NW_026067892.1:4865573-4923914 GCF_014885135.2 Alexandromys fortis | reverse complement strand
TTCTTTGATCTCTCTCTCTCTCTCTCTCTCTCTCTCTCTCTCTCTCTCTCTCTCTCTCTCGTTTGTTTTTCTTTTGAGACGGTTTCTCTGTGTAGCTTTGGAGCCTGTCCCAGAACTCACTCTGTAGTCTCGAACTCATGGATCCCCCTGCTTCTTCCTCCCAAGTGCTGGGATTAAAGGCATGCGCCACCACCGCCCGGCTTGTTTTCCTTCCTTTCTTTCTTAATTTATTTTTACATGTATACAGGTGCTTTGTCTGCATATATGCCTGCAGACCAGAAGAGGGCATCAGATCATGAGCTGCCATGTGGGTGCTGGCAATGAATCCTCTGGAAGAACAACCAGTGCTCTTAACCGCTGAGCCATCTCTCCAACTCCAAAACCTGAATTTCTAAATATGGGCCAACACTCAGGAACTCAGGAGATGGGTTCTTGGAAATTCCTGTTAGTGTCCTTGCCTTTAGTATGATGGAATAAGTTATACCGGGAGCCAAACAAACAAAAAGCCTCAGCATACTTAACCCCCCTAACAAAAAGCCCACTCTCCTATGCTGATCGCCAGATCTATAGCCACAGGTTCCACCCCTCCCTTCCCCTCCAGCCTCCTTTCCCGCTGGCACCCAGTTCTCAGACTCACCTTGCTCTTGCCCCAGGCACTTGCTGTTTCCAGCCCAGAAGACAAGATGTGGTTCCTTTGATCAAATGATATCTTCAGATGTGCTTGGTGGCCCAGATCATCAATTCCAACTCTAGGGAGGCAGAAAGAACGGAAGTTGGAGCTTGTCAGCCACCGTGTCTCAAGAAGCAAAAGACAGGGGTGTTGAGATGGCTCAAGATGATCTGAAGAAAGAAAAAAAAAAGTTAAGGGCACTGACCACTCTCCAGAGGACCCAGGGTTCGATTCTCAGCACCAATATGGTGGCTCCCAGCAATCTGTAACTTCAGGTGCAGGGGATATGACATCCTCTTCTGGTTCCTGTGAGCACTGCCCACTCAAGATGCACAGAAGCGCCCAAGCACACACACACACACACACACACACACACACACACACAAATTTAAATGTATATTATTCTTTTTCCAAGACAGGGTTTCTCTGTGCAGCCTTGGTTATCCTAAAACTAGCTCAGTAGACCAGGCTGGTTTCCAACCCACAGAGATCGCCTGAGCTACCTCCTGAGTACTAGAATTAAAGGCATGCGTCACCACAGCCAGGCAAAATAAATGTTTTTTTGAAAAACAAAACAAATAAATAAAAATAAATAGAAACAAAAAACAAACAAAACTGAGATCACCTATTTAGCCAGAGGAGACTCGTCAAAATCGGCCTATTTATTTTAAGATTCTTTTTTTAAAATTGATTTTTATTGAGTTATACATTTTTCTCTGCTCCCCTTCCTTCTTCTCCCCTCCCCTTCAACCATCTCCCATGGTCCCCATGCTCCCAATTTATTCAAGAGATGTCTTTTTCTACTTCTCATGTAGATTAGATCCATGTATGTGTCTCTCTTAGGGTCCTCATTGTTATCTAGGTTTTCGGGGATTGTGAATTGTAGGCTGGTTTTCTTTGCTTTATGTCAAAAAGCCACTTACGAGTGTGTGTGTTTTTTAATTTTCCCTCAGAAGGAGTCTATATAGCCCAGGTTGACTTCGATCTCAAATTCGAGATCCTCCTCCTTCGAAGCCATCCCAAATGCGGGGATTCCAGGCATACCCCATCATGCCCATTTTAACCTCCTATGGATGGACATCAATATTGGGGCGCCCTTCCCGTGACATCACGGGCCCAGGCCCCTCAGGCCGGTTGCTTAGTGAGCCTCAGGCAGAGCAGCGATGTGTGACCTGAGCATGCCAAGCCAGGAAACCTCACGTTTCGCCGAGGCACATCCTCGGGCGAAACGGGTCCTGGAAAAGGAGGTTGTCTGACACTCGGCCAAACTGTGCCGCAGGGTGCAAACCTTTGGGCACAGAACAGGAACCCGCTCTGGTGCCGGGCGACAAACGTGTGTCAGAGGGCTGAGCTTTCCGAACTTTCGAGCCCACCTCCCTGAGTTCTCAAAGAACAGAAAGACGCCCGAGTGTGGAGGTGGGGCGTCCAGCCGGCCCCTTGAGGAGGCAGAGTGGGGGTGGGGAGGAGAAGGGGTGGAGGGGGTGGGGCAGGTGGGCGGCCGCTCTGCGGCCCGGGATTGGCGGGTACCGGCCCTCCGCCCCCGTCGCCGAGCCAATGGCGTGCGCCTACTCTGAGCCGCGGGGTCGGTGCTAGACCGGCCACCCCCCCCCCGGATCCCCAACTGAGCGTTGAACCCGTTCTTGCGCGCTTTCCAGCGTAACCTAGCCGGAGCTTTCCCGCATCTAAGTCCAGGTAAGTTCTGGATGCGTTGAGTCCCGCGCAGCGAGGTTCTCGCTGCGGTTCAGTGCCCCGCGGGCGCTCCCCACCCCTGCGCGAGGACTTGGCATCAGCTGCACCTGGAAGCTCAGAGCTGTGCCAGCTTGCGAGTCGGGTGCTCGGGTCGCTAAAGTCTGTGTGACTCCACCGGGAGCAGTCTGCCGTCCCCGTTACCCTGCCGAGACCTGCGTCCCTTGCCCCCTTCCCACAAGCATCGACTTCCTCGCAACCCCAAGCTGAGTACCCACGTGTGGACCCCACGGCCACGCGTCTCGGAGCGTGGAGCCAGGTTCTAGGGTGCTCTGGTACCGTTCATCGATTTTTTTCCCTGTTTTGGTTGGAGACTGGTGTTTCGCAAATTGTTCTTATGGGGCCCTGGTGCCGGGTGGGGTAAATATTGAAGTAGTGGCGCGCGTGGGGTGGCTACTGCGCGGGAGAGCAGATTCTGTGCCTGGTGCCTGGTGCGGAGCCTGGCGCGGGGCGCGCGAGACCAGGAGTGTGCGGCAGCGGGGATGATGGGTGGCGGGAGGGTAGACCAGGGCTATGTAACTTGCAACTTGGCAAGGGTTTCTCACGTCACTGCCGTACACTGTCTCCAATCGCCCCTTCCGCACGTCAAGTAGCCAGATGGTGTGTGTGGGAATTCGAAGTCCCTCGGTAAACTCCGCTGGAAGAGTAGCCTCTTGGTGAGGGCAAGGAGGATGCCCTGAGGAGTGCTCTCCAAGGCGAGTTCTGGTTCGGGTCGCCGGTGACTTCCTGTTCCACTAAGATACCCTGAAGGATGGCATCGGGTGGCCAGTGCCTTTCCGGGGAGTTCTACAACCAGTGGCGCCCAGCAGGAGGGCGCTCTGGAGAGGAGTCTTGCAGAACCACCTGCCTAGGCCAATACCTGGCTTCACGCCTGGAAGCTGTGTTCTCAGCGGCTCCCAGGTGGCAGGTTTGATTCAAGTTAGTTTTCCACCAAGGGGATTAGTGAGATGGGACAGGGCCGAGTAGGGCTCCTGACCTCAGCTGGGAGTGTTTGGCCCTGCCTCTCTTTTCCTTTTTACAGTCTATGCAGTCAGGTTAAGACTGAACCCCAGATTCTTGCTGGCCTCAGGCATGATTTTCATTGCCCCATGAAACCGGTTACATCGGTTTTAGGGTGTTAGACATCCGCCCACCTCTCTGCTGGAGGTGGAGTCTTTGGCTTGCTGTCTAGTCTTGGGGCTCACAACACACCTGTGAGTACCCAGTATCAGCTTCTGTCTCGTGTTTTACACAGGAAGTTTATTCCTCCCTTCCCCCACACCCACCTTCAAGACAGAATTTCACCCAGCTGGCTTTGAACCCAGGCTGTCCTTGAACTTCTAATCTCCTGCTTCCACCTCTGGCGATTACTGGTTTGTGCCCCATGTCTGGCCTTGGTCTTCTTTGGTGTAAATTGTGGGTTAATGTACATAAAACATATTGTCTTTTCTCCAGGTCCATGGAGGGTGGGTCCCCAGGGGCATCCTTCCGCATAATCCTATGCACCTCTCACAAACCCCAAATCAGGCTTAGATTACTTAGAACACGGGAATGGTGTCCAGGTTAGCCAAACAGATGCTGAGGGATGTGGAGAGATGCTCAGTGGTTAAGAACTCTTGCTGCTCTTGTAGAGGACCCTGGTGGCTCACAATGGGGCTCACATCTGGCCTCTAAGAGCACCAGGCTCGCACATGGTGCACATACATACATTCAGGCAAACATCCACACATATTAGTAAATCTTAAAAAAAAAAATTTTTTTTTTTTTTTGAGACAGGATTTCTCTATGTAACAGCCCTGGCTGTCCTGGAACTCACTCTGCAGACCAGGCTGGCCTCAAGCTCAGAGAGATCCTCCTGCCTCTGCCTCCCAAGTGCTGGGATTAAAAGTGTGCGCCATCACACTCAGCTTTAAAAAAAACTTTTTTTTAAAGCAGCTGTGATGCTCCATTCTTTCTGGAAATAATAAGAAAACGTGTCCTTATTAAGTACATACACATTTCTTTCACAACTGCTTTCTTTGTGGAATAATAATATGAAAATGTGTCCTTAATAGGCACACACACATTTTTTTATTTGTTTTATTTTATTTATTTTTTTATTTTTTGGACAAGGAGCTAAAACCCAGACCTGGCACTTGCCAGCCACCATGTCCTCTCCCACCAAGGTACACCTGCCCTCTGAATAATTTCAACCCGCAGTGCAGTCTGAGGTGCAGAAACAGTCGCTATGGAGGAGCTATCTTCTCACTTTATCCACAGTATGGCGCAACGCCTGTCACTGTGCAAGGTTTTGGCTAGTGTTAAATGTTACCTTGACGCAGTTTAGAGTCACCTGATCAGGGGCCTCAACAGAGGGACTGTTGCCTAGGTCAGTTTGGCTTGGGGTCCTTTAGTCCTCGATGTGGGAGGAGCCAGTCCCGTGGGCTGCTCTATTCTCTGGACAGGGAGTTCTGAGCGGTGTAAGACCCGAGAAGGCGAGGTGAGAGCCCGCAACATGGCTGCATTTGTCTCTCCTGGCTCGTGACTGGCTATAATGTGACTAGCTGCAGAAGTTCTGCCCTGGCTGCCCTGAAATGACGGACTGTAACCAGGAACTGTAACTGAAATAAACCCTGGCTACAGGGTGAAAATAGGACCAGTCTCGTGTGTTTTCATCATCTCAAAAGCCCTGTGCGTTAAACAATTACTCTCTTTCTGCACACCCTTTGATGTCCTGTGGGCTCTGCTCCTATTGATTTGCCTGTTCTGGGTCCCTCACATGCGTCAAATCATAGGGCATTTGATCATTCTGGGCATTTCTAGAAATGACATTTGTTTTGTGATTGACGTCTTTCCTTTAACATCATGTCTTCAGAGTTCATCCGTTCTTATTTTTTAAAAACAGATCTACTTATTTGTGTCTATGTATGGGTGTGCGTTGGACATCTTGCTTGTTACGTGTGTGCTTAGATCTGAACTCCAGTCTTGATGACTTCAAAGCAAGCATTCCTAACTGCTGAACCTTCTCTGCAGCCCCAGTCTATTCCTTTTTGTGGCTGGATAGTTAGTATTCCATTGCGTGGACGGAACACAGTTTCTGCATCCGTTCATCCGTGACCTTGGGTGATGTTCACCTTCTGGATCTCAAGCCTGTCATGAGAACGAGCATACTAGATACCTATTTCCATCTTTTTTTTTTTTTATAATCTCTGCCTTGGAGTTGAGTTGCCGGATCATATGGGAGTTCTTTGTTTAACTTTCTTAACAGGAGCCTAACTATTTCCACAGCAGCTGGAGCCTATGCCTTTTCTCCCATCTTTGCTGGGTTTGTTTGAGTGGAGTGTCATTCTCGGGGACAGGGGACAACAGTGTGAGCCAACTTCCAAACCAACAGATCTCTGCTCCCTCTACAGATCCCAGCATGCCTTTGGGGACATCCCAGTGTGAAGCTGGCTCTGCAGGGTGCCCTCAGCACCCCGAGATGCACTCAGGGAAAGGGCACCTAGAGAAGGGCTCTTCGGGGGACAGTGAGCGCCTATGGATCCCACCCGATACCCCGAGCAGATGTACCTGGCAGCTGGGCAAGCCCATGGCAGACTCCCCTCATTACCACACATCACCGTAAGTCTTGGCTTTGATCCCAAGATGGCAGGCCTATTTCCTTGAGGGGAGCAAGGGAATGGGGGCCATACAGGTTCAGAGTGGGGACCCCTGCTCTGCGATCCACGTGGGGGCTGGCCCAGGGGGCTAGAAGCAATGTAGACCAGGTTCAGAGAGGTCAAGGTTTTTTGTACTATACAGCGCAGATGTACTGAGTTGTACTGAGTGTTTGGCTCTGGTGGGTTCCTTTTATGGTTGGGCAGAGACTGTCAGGGGCACTGATAGATATCTGCCATGATTTTATTTGAAAGAACTCAAATCAGAAGCCATTCCACACACAGTCACTCAGTAGCTTGCTTAGGAACGGTC
Organism: Alexandromys fortis; assembly: GCF_014885135.2. Classification (NCBI taxonomy): domain Eukaryota; kingdom Metazoa; phylum Chordata; class Mammalia; order Rodentia; family Cricetidae; genus Alexandromys; species Alexandromys fortis. The sequence goes on along the minus strand of NW_026067892.1, from coordinate 4,917,571 downwards.
ACTGTGTCGTGCCCTGTTCTAATCCCCAGGATGGAGCCATACGGGTTCCTGCCCTGTTGTAAAAGCCCTTAGGATTATCTTCATTCCCTTAGTCTAATGTCTTCAAATTAAAACAAGTGGGTGAAAGGATCTGCGTTTTAAACCTTAGAGTCCTGTCCCCTGTGTGTGGCCACCAACATTTATGGTTATTGGTTCAAAAGTCTGAGCAAGCACTGGGCAGGTGTGGGAGGCAGCATTTTCAAGGCCCCAAAGGAGGGGGCGGGGGAAGTGTGCAAACTAGAAGCTTTGCCCATTGAAATGGGCTCCAGTGCTGGGAGGTCAGGAGACAAGTGGGGGCCTGGCCGGAGGAGTCCTTGCTGGGACAAGAGAGCAGGAGGTAGAGCCAGTGGCTGCAGAACTAACTGCAGAGGGCTTCTGAAGGCCTGGGAACTGCATGTTCAAAGACATATGTGGCACGCATCAGCCCTAAAGGGCAGGTTTGTCCTTAGCTGCCTAGCCCTGCCTTTGTCAGAAGTCACTGGAGGACCATGGAGGGAACCCGACGGAAGGCTCACACACTAAACTGGTTCAGGGAACCTGGTATGGCCCCAGATATCAGCAGAGAAAAAGATGGAAGATATTGAACAGGACGAGACAAGCCAGCCAGTTCCAGAGGTTCCTGATGTGGGGACTTCAGAGGGAGGGACGGGTGGGCAGGCAGCCCTGATGGCGAATTGGGGTTTCTGAGGTCCTGTGGGGCTGCCCTCTTGCGCTGGCAAGGCACAGGCAGCTGGGACGGGCAACAGATCTGAGCCATCACCTGTACAAACAGCTGATAAGTTTCTGAGTGAGCACACCTGAGTTCCGAGCCCGTATCCTGGTGCTACCCCTGCCTGGCCTCCCTGGGGTTGAGGGTCAGGAGCTCTTTAACTTGTCCCAGCCTATCTCTACTTTTCTGAGCCCAACCATAGACAGCCTTGGAAAGGAGCATGACCAGCTCGTCTGCAGAGCAAGACTGCCTCTGTGGAGCGAACACCTGGCTGGGGTTTAGCCTGTTGCTGCGTGTTGGCACCCGGGCAGCTGCTTTTCCTCCCTCCCTGGAACTCCATATTGCTTACTCCTCCCCTGAACAGGGGCCAAAGGTGTCTGAGATTTCTATTTAGTCAGTTTGGCTCCAGTATGAGAAACCTGGGGCGGGGAGGCAGGAACCTGGCAGCCTTGAATTCTGGGTGTGGGGCACAGGGTAGCTGAGTACAGCTAGGGGGAGGCAGGGAGTGCGTGGACACGCAGCCATTCCTGAGCCTGTGGAGGGAGAGTCGTAGAGGAACTGTTCTGGAAATTGCTTTGGTCACTTTGTAGTGCCATGGAAATGCTGAGGACAGCCTTGCAGACAGGCTTGACCTATCACTGGCCCATAGCCCTGGCCCCAAGGGCAAACATGAGCAGCCCCAGCCTTGGTCCTTTTGTTTCTTTCTTTTCTTTTCTTTTTTGAGATAGGGTTTCTCCGTGTATCTCTGGCTGTCCTGGAACTCACTCTGAAGACCAGGCTGGTCTCGAACTCAGAGTTCCTCCTGCCTCTGCCTCTCGAGTGCTGGGATTAAAGGCATGTGCCACCACCACCCAACTGGGCCTTTTGTTTCTGTATACCACTTCTGCCTTGCTGGCCCTGTAACGCCAGGCTTCTGGGGACTCTGATGGTATGTGCCACTGGCAGGTGGCAGGATATCTGGATGTCAGCAGTGAGGACCCACTCCTGAGAGGGAGGCACCTCAGTTGTTCTGGGAACTGAACGGAAAGAAGGAGCTCCTCTGTCACCTGCGGTTGATGAACCAGAGGGCTAGGATACTCAGGGAAGACTTTCTTTCTAGGCAGAGGCTGGGTCTTTTGTCTCAAAGTCAGGCTTTGTTTGTTGGCTACATAGCCTAGCTTGTTCTGGGCCTTGAGCTCACAGTAATCCTCCAGCCTCAGCCTCTCATGTACTAACTCGGATTACAGGTGCCTGGCTATTTTTAGTTTGAGACTTCGGAGTCTACTGGTATCATGAACCCACGACACTGTCGGCTGGAGGGTCCCGTGTGGGTTTTGTCCCATTTGGCCTGGTGTAGAATATGATCCAGTCTGGTAGAGATGGCCGGTGCCTTCGCGGTAGAGCCATTTGAAGCATAATCTAATGAATTTTAAAGAAAGCTAACCCAATTAGCCATTGAGGAGGCTGGACTGAAAATGGAGAGGATGGGAAATTCTGCCACAGAGAAACGAGGGGCCAACCATGGCTATATCTGTCTAAATAATGATTGGGAAAACCTCCACCTGACAGGGCAGCAGACCTGTAATTCTTTATCTCCTAAATGCCCATGATGCCCAACTTCCAACTGCTATTGTTTTTTGGTTCCTGAATGGCCTCCTTTCTCTGTTTTAGGACAAAATCTCCAAAAATTTTGCCAGATATTCTGAAGAACATTGGGAACACCCCCATGGTCAGAATCAACAAGATTTCAAAGAATGCAGGACTCAAGTGTGAGCTGTGTGAGTGTCTGGCTCTGCTGGGACAGCCTCCGTCTGGACCAGGACCCTGGGATGACCCCTAGCTGAGGCTCTGTAGGTGTTGGCAGTGGGGTCTTCTGGGATGCAGGATGTGTGTTGGTGTCAGAGATGGCCTCTCTAACTGATGGTTTGGGGTCAAAGAGCCTACCTGGGAAGGTTCTGCAGGGGTCAAAGGCAGAAGCAAAACCTGAGCGTTCAGTATATCTTTTTTATTTTTTAATTGTTTTTTGAGACAATGTTTCACTATGTAGTTCTTTTTTTGTTTGTTTTGGTTTTAAGAGACAGGGTTTCTTTGCTAGCCCTGGCTGTCATGGAAGTAGCTTCTTCAGCCCAGAAACACCCGTGAGGTGGGGAGGAAGGCTACAGAGCAAAGGAGGGTCCAGCATGGAGGGAGGCGATGTCAGGTTGGGGTGGGGCTGAGCAGAAAGGCTGGGCTCACTGACCAAAGATGATGGAGGCTGTCAGGGGTGGTGGAGTTTGGGGCAACTGGCAGGGGTTCCCGGGGACTCAGATCTGAGGTGTTCTGTCCAGGGCTGCTTGAACTGGTTGCCTTGGCAGGAGTGTATGGGTTCAAATCCAGACACCTACTGCCTGTACTCATTCTGCTGGGACATGTCTGCTAACCGTCTGCCTGTGGGTTCTTGACTGTCTTTCCTGTTTACTTAGTATCTCCATGGGTCTGCAGGCCAGGTGGGAGACAGGCCAGCTATGACCAGGGGTGTCCAGGTACAGAAGTGGGCAATGGGTATACAGATGCCCAGAATGGCAAACACCCAGGCCCGCCCTCATCCTGAGGGTATATCCGGTGTAGTTGAGGGTGGCAGGAATCCATGGGGGCCAGAGAGTCCTCCCCCCCTCTCTGACTCATGTTTGGCTTTCAGTGGCCAAGTGTGAGTTCTTCAACGCGGGTGGGAGTGTGAAGGACCGCATCAGCCTTCGGATGATTGAGGATGCTGAGCGAGACGGCACCTTGAAGCCTGGGGACACGATCATTGAGCCGACGTCTGGGAACACAGGTGAGGGTAGGGCCAGCTGAGGCTGACCTGCAGGGAAGTCAGGAGGCAAAGGTTGGCTAGCTTGTTCTATTTCGCTTCACCCCCAGAAGTGTACCTGGCTGCCAGAATAAATTCCCCTAAGATCTCCATCAGAGCGTGGGGTTCCTCCCCCAGAACAAGGGCCCTTTGTCCTTCCACGCTTCGGGGGCATGCTCCAGGCGGGGCAGGGAGGCACAGGGCCTTGGGCACGGGGCCCCTCTCACCCTCAGCATGTGTCCCTCAGGGATCGGGCTGGCTCTGGCGGCTGCTGTGAAGGGCTACCGCTGCATTATCGTGATGCCAGAGAAGATGAGCATGGAGAAGGTGTGGCTAGGGTGTGGCTAGGGTGTGGCTAGGTGGAGGGCGTGGCCAGTGGGAGGGCAATGACTTGATGGGCTATTGCTGAATCAAATGGATCAAAAGGGGAGCTGGGGGGGGTGGTATAGGGGTGGCGCTTTGGCTTTCAAAGTGTCTTCCCTTCTGCTTTACAGTCTCTTGGCCTTGTTCTCTCTCTCTTCCTCTGTGTGTATGTCCCTCTGTGTCCTCACCCTTTAATAGAAGCCTTTCTTTACTGACTGGAGGGTACCACTTAGGCTGGTGCCTAGGCATAGGGATCAGACCCAGGGATGAAAGCATGGTTTTCCCTGTGCAGGTGGATGTGCTGCGGGCCCTGGGAGCTGAGATCGTGAGGACCCCCACCAATGCAAGGTTCGATTCCCCCGAGTCTCACGTGGGAGTGGCGTGGCGACTGAAGAATGAAATCCCCAATTCTCACATTCTGGACCAGGTCAGGTGTCTGTCTCCCCTACCCCACTCCTGCTCCCCCAGGAGACAATTTTGTGGTCAGGGATTTGTGTTTAAGTGTGCTGTTTCCTCTGGGTCCTGTTGGGAGACTGGGAGACAGGTCTCTGTCCTGCATGAGCAAGGTGACAGTACTTCCTCTGGGGAGGTGCTCCAGGGCCCTGCTTAGTGGCAGAGCCAGTGGTTTCGGCTGTCCCACCACCCAGTTGTGCTTGGTCAGCAGTGAGGTTGGGCTACCTTTCCAGAGGACCCCCTGGGCTCTGAAGATGCAGAATGTCTATAGCCTGCCTCCCAAGGCTCAATTCGCTGTTCATTTCCCTTCTGGGTTAATTTCACATTGTGATGACCTGATTTTAATATCTTGTCTGTGAGGTTCCCGAGATGAGGTTTTCTAGGCTGCTGTAGGACTTGGGGGGCCAGCGTGGCACTGACTGTCCAGTGTCCGTGCACGATGCAGGTGATTTCCGTTCCCTCACCACCCTTCTCTTCTTCCACACAGTACCGCAATGCCAGCAACCCTTTGGCGCACTATGATGACACGGCCGAGGAGATCCTGCAGCAGTGTGATGGTGTGTATGCTTTCCACTCCTCCACACACCTTGACCGCAATCATCATCATCATCTTCTCCTTCTCCTTCTCCTTCTCCTCCTCCTCCTCCTCCTCCTCCTCCTTCTTCTTCTTCTTCTTCTTCTTCTTCTTCTCCTTCTCCTTCTTCTTTCTCCTTCTCCTTCTCCTTCTCCTCCTCCTCCTCCTCCTCCTCCTCCTTCTTCTTTATTATTTACTTATTATGTATACAGTGTTCTGCCAAGGGAGTCACTCACCCTCTCCTTGGCAAACTCAGCTTAAACACCCATCTTGGTGAAATAGTTTCTGGAGACACTATTCTTTCCCTGAGGCCTCTTGGCTTTCACCGGTGCCTCTCCCTGTGTTCCAGAAACATGATTCAGACTGTGTGTCCACATTTAATTTTTTCTTTCTTTCTTTTTTTTTTTTTGCTTTTTTTTTTGTTTTTGGTGTTTTTTGAAATAGTGTAGCTCTGGCTGTTCTGGAACTAGCTGGCCTCAAACTCACAGAGATCCACCTGCCTCTGCCTCCCGAGTGCTGGAATTAAAGCTGTGAGCCATATGCCCGGCTAAGGGCATTGAATTTAACATTCACCTTTTCTTACCTCTAGAGCTACATGGCGATAGTTGTGGTTATCTTACTCCAGTACAGGCATGAGGCTCCTTAGAACCATGTACATGTGCTGAGTGCCTATCTCCTGGGGCTGGTGGGAACCCTAAGAGGGACTCATGGGAGAAGGTGCCTGAAGGTCCCACCCTTGGCTTCCCATTAGAACCTGGTGTTGGCATTGACCTGAGTGCAGACTTGTTCGGTGCCCAGGAACCGGCCCATAAAAGCCCGGGGAATTTGCTTAGCTGGTTTTATGAGTGAGAATTCTCATTTGGCAGAGTTGGTGCACATTGCTTCATTCCTGAGTTTGCCCAGTTCAGGCTTGCTTGATGTGGAGCTGACCCTCAGTGGCATGAGAGAGCTTGGGCCAGTTCTCAGCCATTTTTCCTGTATCCTAAAAACCCAGTTTGCCTATCTGTAATCACCCAAGAATCAGCCAGCCTAGGAAGGCACACCATTGGCAGCTTATCTCTGCCAAACTTTTAGCTGCCCAGCCGTGACCCATCCTTGTAGATCAGCTACACTGGTGGTTTAAAGGCCAACGTCACACACAGTACAGACAGCAGCCCCTGCCTTTGGCATACTGTCCACAGATGGGGGCAGTGACAGGCGATGTTTATCTCCCTGACCTAGTTTATATTTCCACCAATGGTCATTCAGAGTGGAGGGCTGATTGAGTGGTGACCTGAGAATGTCCTCCCTCCCCCAGGGAAACTGGACATGCTGGTGGCTTCAGCGGGCACGGGTGGCACCATCACAGGCATCGCCAGGAAGCTGAAGGAGAAGTGCCCCGGGTGTAAAGTGAGTGTGGCACCTGGGTGGTGCTGGTACAGACTGGATGGCTGAGAGGGTGGGCCTGGACTCACTCTCCTGCCTGTGTGGCCTGAGCTGTGTTGAGAGGCTCGGGGCTGTTGGCATCAGGCTGGCAGGTCCCTCTGCCTGGAAACTGGTTTCTTCCCACATTCCTCTCTCATTGCATGGCTGTCTTGAATAGTTGTATCAAGTTGCCCAGGAGGAACTTGGGGAGCAGAGTGTCCTGGGGGCTCCTATTCTGATTAGTGAGACTAGCCCAGAAGCCACCAGGTTGTCTTGAGTTAATGGCATTGGTTCTCAACCTGTGGGTTATGACCCCCTTGGGGTTGCACATCAAATTTTCTGTACATCAGATATTTACATTATGATTCATAACAACAGCAAAGTTACAGTTAGGAAGTAGCAACAAAAATAACTTTATGAAAAAAAAACAAAAAAAATAACTTTATGGTTGGAGGGTAGGCACAACATGAGGAACTGTATTAAAGGGTCGTAGCATTAGGAAGGTTGAGAGCCACCGGGTTAGGAGCAGGCCTGATGAAGAGGGGCACAAAGAAACAGGGGTATTTTCTCCCCATGAGACTGCCCACCCTCCAGGAATATATCAGTGTGCAGAGCTGTCCTTTGCCCCCAAAGGGCTCTTCAAATGCCCATGACTGGGACCCTTCCTAGAGCAGCATGGGGAGAATCTTTCGAAATACCCTGTGCTGGATCTTAGCCCCAAAAGGTGTGACTTTCCTGCTTCTTGTCTGAGATTCTGGGACTAGCTAGCACAGGCATCCTGTGAGCCAGTCATTAACAGGCAGATAAATATTGGTGGAGTAATATCCTTTCTAACGGCAGCTGCCCCGGGCTGGGTTGCATTTCTCCCTGACCTGAGCCCTAAAGCTGCCCACCCTGCAGATCATTGGTGTAGATCCTGAAGGGTCCATCCTTGCGGAGCCTGAGGAGCTGAACCAGACAGACCAAACAGCCTATGAGGTGGAAGGGATCGGCTATGACTTCATCCCGACCGTCCTGGACAGGGCGGTAGGTTGGGCCAACGTGCTACCCCAGGCAGAGTTACAGGAGGCTGTCGCCAGATCCTTAATCGCTTCTGCATTCTGGCACTCAAGCTGACCTAATGGGTGTTGAGGGGACGGCGTGGGGAGCGCAGTTACAGGAGCTGAGTCAGGGTGAAGTGCAACACCATGTTCAAAAATGGCCTCTGAGCCGGGCGGTGGTGGCACACGCCTTTAATCCCAGCCCTCGGGAGGCAGAGGCAGGCAGATCTCTGTGAGTTCGAGACCAGCCTGGTCTACAGAGCTAGTGCCAGGACAGGCTCCAAAACCACAGAGAAACCCTGTCTCGAAAAACAAACAAACAAACAAAAAAATGGCCTCTGAGGTGCAATGGGAAGGACGGACAAGGATGGCCAGGGTGGATGTGGGATGGCCACTATTAACAGAGATCACCAGACCCATAGAGATGCGGGTAGTCTGAGTTACTCTGCAAAGCACAACGGAGCAGGGAAGGGTAAAGAAGTCTCAGTTTGCAGACCTAGGGGACAAAGTCTTCTGGGAGGTTGCCCTGCCCCCAGCCCCCTCCACCGGAGCCGAGGCCCATGACCCTGTCTTGCCACAGGTGGTGGATAAATGGTTCAAGAGCAACGACGAGGAGTCCTTCACCTTTGCCCGCATGCTCATCGCCCAGGAAGGGCTGCTGTGTGGTGAGTGGCTGGGCGAGCCCTGTGGGGGGCAGGGTAGAGGACCGTCCAGGCTGTGTGCAACCTACTCCAAATGCGTGGACGTCATGGACATTCTGAGGCTGTGTGACCACAGTGACTTTCCTTCCTGTCCGTCTGTCCAGGCTCTTCCTTCCTTAGCTGTTTGCTTGTCCTTTGCAGCCTCTTGGAGTCACCTGTGGAGATGAGAGCGTGAGGCACAGGGCCCAGGCTTCATCTGCCCTTCTAGTGTTTGAGGCAAGCTCTTGTGGGTTCCCCCCCATTCATATATAGTCCTGTCCTTGGAATGATGGCTCAGTCTTCAGCCGCTGGAGGCTAGGGCATGCTGGGTCCCACAGAAGGGCTCCCTAGGTCATCCTGTTCAGGGTGGATAGGGCATCCTTGCCTGACCACAGAAGTTTGAGTTAGACCTGAGAATTGGAAAACACCAAGCGTGCCTGAACCTGCCCTGTAAGTGTGGCCCCATTTGTTCTGAGTCATGCTGAAATGGGGCAGGGGAAGGCAGTCAGCCCCTAGCATGGCCTGGTCAACAGCCAAACACTATTAGGAGAGCGGGAGCAAGCCCTTCGATGGAAGAGAACTTTCAGTGTGACCACTAGGAGGAGGCTTGTGACGTGGGCTCTCATTCAGTGAATTTACACACACACACACACACACACACCTGCATGACCACTAGGAGGGAGAGGAGACGTGTGGCTTGGGCTCTCGCTCAGGGAGTTTATGCCCGCCTCTCGCACTCAGTGTAAGAAGTATAAACCTGGGGGCAGGACCATGGCCTCTGTGAGAGGCACCAGGTTGACCTTTCTGACTAACTTGTGCCTTCTTAGGCTGAGCCCGGAGGAGCCCCAACTGGAGAGTCAGTGTCACAATGTCTTTGGCTCTCTCTGGAGGTCCCAGGACCAGGGCCCTCTATGGTCAGTGTCAGAGAGCCTGGTGTCACTCTACTTGCTTTGCATGATGGCTTTGAGCAGTCAGTGAGACACGTGTTTTCCTTGTTTGGCTCTTGGCTTAGGGTCAGGCTATAGCTTGGGGAACCAGGAGCCCCTGTCGTGAGCCCCTCTTCTGACCGAGCATGATTCGCCTCTTTATCCCGAGGGTCTCCTCAGTTTCCCAGAGTGTTTAATTATGGAATACGAGCTCCATTGACCTTGAGGAGAAAGATGATGCAGAGGAATGGAGTCCCTTAAGACCTGTTCTCTGTCCAGAGATCCCACAGATTCTTCCAGAGAATGCATGAGCCCTTCCAGAGCATGAATGGGCATGTGTGAGATGCATGCCTGAATGGTTCCCACAGATCCTTCTAGACTGTTGCCGTAGGTGTGGGGTTATACAAGTACATGTTGTTCATCTATGGATGCACACACAAGCCTGTGGGCAAGTCTAACAGTCCTCTTGGCAGGTGGAAGTTCAGGCAGTGCCATGGCTGTGGCCGTGAAGGCTGCCCAGGAGCTGGAGAAAGGACAGCGCTGTGTGGTCATCCTGCCTGACTCTGTGCGGAACTACATGTAAGACACACCCCTGGTCCCTGTTGCCCTCCTGGCTGCTGTCACCTAAGTGTTGACCATGGGATGCTAGGAAAAGGTAGTGGACAGGTGGACCCTGTAAGCCTGCTAGCCCCAGGATCCTCCATGTCTTTGGAGCCAGTGTTCACTTTGCATGGCTCTACCCTGAGCCTGTGTGTGTGTGTGTGTGTGTGTGTGTGTGTGTGTATGCCCATGGTGACAGCTCTGGTAGACAGTTGTGTCTCCTATACACTCCTCTGTCCTGGCTGAACTAGGAGGAGCTACTCTGCAGCAGGCCTCGTGGGCAGCAAGAGTGCTTCCTCACCCCCTTGGACTTCCTCTACAGCCTGTGAGCTATGTTTGCGTTGAGTCTGGCAGCCTGGCAGGGCCACGCATGGTGCATGGGCATCCCGCTGGCTTCCAGGTAGGGTGATGAGCAACCCAGGAGGCCATCCATCTCCCCTGCACATGGCTGGCCTATCTTGTGTGTGCATCTGTTTGTGTGCATGGTCCTGTTTTGTTTGAGTGCAGGCGTGTGCTCAAGGGGCCAGAAGCCCTTGAGCGTCCTATACGAGAGTGCTTGAGTATGTATTTCATATCAGTGCTGGAGCAGGGGCCGCCTCTGCCGCATGTCTCTGCCCCTCAGCCTGTCTCCTGGTACAGATCCTAACAGCTCTGTAGCCTGTTCTGCAGCCTTTGGTCAGAATGGGAAAGGCTCCCTCTGTTGGGCAGACCTGGGAGGGTCCAAGGAGGAGGCTGCCCAGGAACCTACAAGAGGGGTACTGATCACAGAGGCTTCCAGAAGCAACCTCCTTGGTTCCTTCAACCTCGATGCCCAGTAACCCCCAGTTCTCTGCCTCCCTGGAACTCCGCCATCCTTCCATCGTATGCTGAAATAGGCCCAAGGCAGTCACAAGGCCCTCTGAAACTCATCCCTGACCATGTATGTGCCCACTGGGTACAGAGGCCTCAGTGACACACTCACCCTGCAGGTCCAAGTTCCTGAGTGACAAATGGATGCTGCAGAAGGGTTTCATGAAGGAGGAGCTCTCCGTGAAGAGGCCTTGGTAAGGTGCTGCCTGACCCTGGCATCCCTGGACGAGCAGGAAAGGCAGCCTTCCCGTTTCCCGTCACGGCCGTTCTCTATCTCCTGCTTTACATTCACGCCGCCTTTCCCTGCCCTCTTCCACCCGCTCCTTCAGGTGGTGGCATCTACGTGTTCAAGAGCTGAGCCTGTCAGCGCCACTGACTGTGCTGCCCACGTTCACCTGTGAGCACACCATCAACATTCTCCGGGAGAAGGGCTTCGACCAGGCGCCCGTGGTCAACGAGTCAGGGTCAGTCTCATCCGCACGCCGGTCCAGGACTCTGCCTTTAGACTGTGCCAGGATCCCAGGTCCTGCTTCCCAGGCCTCTGTGCCCATGCCACTAAATGGGCCAGGCAGCCACAGGCTGCATGTGGTCACTTTGCATACAATGTCTAGAGTGACGGACAGCTACTGACCACCTTGTCCCCCCAAGCAGCTGAGATTAGACCGTACTAACTCTTGGGGGGCCTCAGTTCTTCTGTCTCCCCAGTTCATTGTTAGTATGCAGGCCCACCCGTGCCCTAGGGAGTAGGTGACAGGCACCCTGGGGGGGAGGGTGGAACACACAGAAGTGCATGAATTTGCATGGTAGGGAAATCCAGTTGACCAGCATCCTATATCCAGCTTCAGAAGTCTGATAGCTGGTCACCATGGACCCTCTTGGGGACATAAACACTGCAGGACTTGTAAGCTTGCTTGTCCCACTCTTCTTCCTTCTCCAGCTGTGTTTTTATGCATACAACTGCTTTTTGCCCTGAATACATGTATTTGTGTGTATGTGTATCTATGTGTTTGTGTGTGCACATGCATGCATGTGAATGTGTGTGCACCACCTGTGTGCCTAATGCTTGCGGCAGTCAGAAGACATCAGACCGGGAGCTAGAGTTCTAGGTGTTTGTGAGCTGCCCTGTGTGTGCCAGGAACCAAAGCCAGGTCCCCTGCGAGAGCAGCAGATGCGCTGATCACTGCGCCGTCTCTCTAGCTCCTGGGTTGAGTGTGAAAGGACCTTGACTAAGTCAACATAAGACACCCAAGGCCAAGTTCTCTGCACAAGATTTCTTTTCCCCAGAGGGACAAAGGGCAAGGAATGAGAGACAAAGACAGGAAATAGAGGGTGAGGGAGAAGGGGAAAGGGATATTATCTGGGGTTGGAGAAGGGAAGACAGGAGAACAGACTGCCTCTGGATAGATAGATGTGGCTCATAGGCCACTGGCAGTTTTTAGAGGGAACAAAAGAAAGTAGGATGGGTTTGTTAATTTTGATTGGGCATGACAATTAGGGAAGCCAAAGGGGGGCATTTGATTGCTGGACTTTAATACTTTGATAGCCAGACGTTGGTGCTTTGTCTTAGGAATAAGTCAGTGGCTAAATAAGGGCATGGACCTTGATGGCTGGTATATATATTCTAACGGTTTGACAAGCCAGAGGGAATGGGGGAAGGGCAAGGCCTGCCAGAGCCACGTTTGCCATGCTCAGGCCTGCTAGAGCCCCTTCTCTGACCCTTGCCTCTTCTCCCCCGCCCCCAACTCTACTCTTCCCAGGGCCATCTTAGGGATGGTGACTCTTGGGAACATGCTGTCATCCCTGCTTGCTGGGAAGGTGCAGCCGTCAGATGAAGTCTGCAAAGTTCTCTACAAGCAGTTCAAACCGGTACGAGTGTTTTCCAGAGGGAAGTGGGCATGGGGAAGCAAGTTGGGCCTTCAGGGCAGGGCATAGTGTTTGCAGTGCCCTAGGTGGGTCCCTCCCATACCACCCCTTGGAAGCTCTACAGCTTGCTTAGGGGTTCAAGGTCACTTCAGTTCAAGGTCACCACTGTCACATAGATCTTGCATGCAGACTCTGTACTCTTGGTCCATCTCTCCTTCACAGACCCCCAACAAGCCATGGTCTGCCCACTAGTTTGGCCTCTAAGCAGAAGCCATGGGTTGGAGTCAAATGGCAAGTCACTTTTCAGGCAGGTTGCCACAACACAGAATGCTCTAAGCTCTGCGGGGCCTTTGTTCTACTTATCTGAGCAGCTTTGGAGAATGTTGCACCTCTCGCCTTTGTCAAGTCTGTGGGGGCTGGTAGCTCTGAGGGCCAGCATGGAGCATGGACACAGCTTTTCTTGCAGATCCACCTGTCCGACACACTGGGCACACTCTCCCACATCCTGGAGATCGACCACTTCGCCCTGGTGATCCATGAGCAGATCCAGTGTGAGTGGGATTCACTTGGTGCTGGGTTCTTGTTGCGGGCAGAGGGTGTTAAGCCCTGGACACTGGCCATGCCTGGCCCAGGCTCTCTAGGTACAGACTTCTGCTATGTGCAGTAGGCAGGTATGCTTCCTAGTGGGTGATAGGGAGTCTGTAGGTCTGTAGTCCTCATCTTCCCACCATAGCTTTTTTTTTTTTTTTCGAGACAGGGTTTCTCTGTGGTTTTGGAGCCTGTTCTGGAACTAGCTCTTGTAGACCAGGCTGGTCTCGAACTCACAGAGATCCACCTGCCTCTGCCTCCCAAGTGTTGGGATTAAAGGCGTGTGCCACCACCACCCGGCCCACCATAGCTTTTGACATCCTGATTCCCATGGACCTGTCAATCGAGTCATGTACCCAAGGAACACACAGGGCCAAATCATGCTCCAGCGGGCCCTCATGTCACCTGTTTAGATAGCGTAGCACTTACCTAGGCACACAGGGTGAGACAGCAGGCAGTCTTTAAGGATGCTGGGGGCTGTCTCAGAGACACCTGCCACAGCTGGACTTCCTGTCCCTTCAGGACATATCGCCAGGAGCTATTGATTGGTTCTGATGGGCTCCAGGGGTACTCTGCAGGGAAGTGCTGGGCGTCTGTTAAAAGGATAGCCTGTGAGCCACACTTTTCTCTGTGCATATGAAACACAGTCTGTCCTTCCTGCTCTCAGAGAACCTTCCCAATGTCAGCATCTGCAGGATGTCATCTGGGGATGACACTCTCAGGTCCCAGTGGGGTGAGGGGCATTGATTTTCATTCCTCAGTCCATAAGAACTGGGAGGGCCTTATATCTGGCTCCAAGGCTGGCCTACATGTGGGGGTGGCCCCATGTCTAACCCCTCTCCCGTCCTTGGCTCTACAGCACGAGACCAGGCCTGGTCAGGAGTGGTGGGGGGGCCCACAGGTATGTACGCCTCACCCATCCCAGCCCCTAGGAAGTGTTCCTCACGTTCAGAATCACAGCTTTCCAATGGCATCTAGGGCCTTGGATCTCCAAGGTTGGGTTGGGTTGGAGGGGAACTCCTGATCTTTGAGCAACTCAAAAACAAACAAAACAAAACACGAATTCCAATGTCAGGGGCAGCTGGACTGACGGGACAGAGCTGTGTGTTGTCACAAACTAAACATTCCCCACCAAAGCCTGCACGGGGAATCAGTCAGCCTAATCGGAGCCTGCTGTCATGTGCTCCATGTGGGTTCCAGAGCCAATCAAGTGGCCCCTTTGCTTCAGGGGTTCTGAAAGGCAGCAGTTGCAATTCTTTTGAGTTTTTCTGTCCTTTCCTGGGGTTCCAGATAGGCCAGTGAGGTGCCTGTCCTTGAGAGTGGGTATCTCTCAAGGGGCCTCTGTCTTCAGACCCTAGGTGACCTGAGCCTCTCAAGGGCTATGCCAGCAAAGGCTATCCTGAGAAAAGGCCTGAGAGAATGGGTATCTGTTTCGGGGGTGGGGGAGGTGGCACGAAGGCCCAGCCCACCATTATGGAGGCGGACACGTGTCAAGGGCTGAAGGCCAAGTCATCAGCCTAGAGACTTGTGAACAGGGTAAGTCCTGGGCCAGGGACACCCCTACTCATGGGAAGCCCTTATGTTCCTCTCAAGCCCTCGTATGCTCTGTGGACAGAAAAGTCTGGGCTCCCCATATCCTGTCAAACAAATAGAAAACTGTTGTCATGGCCCCTCTCTGCCTGTAGGCCCTGTGCTGTAGGGCCAGGCCCAAGCTGACAGGAGGCTCCAATCTGAGAAGCCTGAGGTGAAGAGGCTCTGGGTGCCATGCAGGACTCTGGACAGAAAGAGGGCCTTTGGCTTGCCCTGGCAGAGACACTGCACAAGGCCTGTGGACATAGGCTGAGAGGACACCCCTGCCAGGCCGTCCATTCTGGGGAGCCTGGGTTGGTTTCCGGTTCTGTTCCAGACAGCACCCAGCATCCTATATTAGAGCTGCTGAGAGGAACTGCCCTCTGGCGCTGCCCACGTGGCTCAGCTGGAACAGCAGTGGCTGGTACTCTGTTCCTGCTTTAGAGGCTGGAAAGGGTCTCCTGCTTCCAACAGGTCGCGGCCTCAGATCAGCTCTGTATCCCAGCACCTTTAATCCAGCATCTGTTTCCTTTCCTTAGACCACAGCAATGGCCTGTCCAGCAAGCGGCAGATGGTGTTTGGGGTTGTCACTGCCATTGACCTGCTAAACTTCGTGGCAGCCCGTGAACAGAACCAGAAATAGAACCCGAAATTTGGGACTGGCTTCCATCCTCCCTGCTGGGACCTCTTGGCTTTAGAGACACCGACTAGTCATGCCCAAGTGCAACAGGCAGCATGAACAGGTGGCTGTTTAGACCAGCTGCAGAGGTCCAGCCTCCCTCCTAACATTCACCTTCCTAACTGAACCCCAAGCCTGAGTACCTTACGTGGGTGTCCTCTGGTGTCACGTCCTCCTGGTGTCACAGAAGAACTGAGGGGTGTCAGCCGTGCAACTGTGACAAGCCTAAGGGGGCTAGCAAGTGTCCTCCCTAGAGAAGGGTCTAGCATGGGGAAGGGCAAACCCTAGACCGACTTTGTGCCCATCATCAGGGGCAGTGTTGTTCCCAGCATGGGAGCACGTGGGTTTTATTGATGGTGTAGTTCCTGTGACCCGAGACCCACAGCTGTGAACAGAGTGCCCATGGTGTCACCACTTAGGCCATGCCTCCTTTCAAGCAGCTCTGGCTCACCCTCCCGTGCACCCCTGACAAGTACTTACCCCACTTTCTGTCTCGATGGGTTTCCCTGTCCTGGGCACTTCCTATTAAATGGACTCACACACCCGTGGCCCCGTGTCTCATGGTTTTGTGTTGCGACCAATGTCAGAGTTGCATTCCTCTTCGTGGCTGAGCAACGGTCCATTGTGTAGGTGGTTCTTGCTTTGTTCTGTTCACCCATGCACAAGTATGTGTTGTTTTCACCTCTTGGATGTTGTGAAGGTCTGCGCACATGTCTGCTTGAACACGTTTTTCCTGGGATGTATCCCAGATTGGGCTTGCGATCCTGTTCAAGCATAATGCTTGACCAGGACCCATTGATAAGTCAGATATAATTCTGATAGGTCTCCCTTTATGTTACTTGGCCTTTTTCCTTTGCAGCTCTTACTATTTCTTTATTCTCAATGTTTAGTGCTTTGATTGATGCAACATTTTTTTTGATCCATTCTATTTGGTGTTCTGGAAGCTTCTTGTATTTTCATATGCATATCTTTCCTTAGGTTGAAAAAGTTTTCTCCAATAATTTTGTTGAATATATTTTCTATGCCTTTGAGCTGGAGTTCTTGTCCTTATTCTATACCTATTATTCTTAGGTTTGGTCTTTTCATGGTGTCCCATATTTCCTGGATATTTTTTGTGAAGCTTTTGTTAGATTTAATGTTTTCTTTGACTGGTAGGAGCACTCGTTGTTCTTTAGGACCATTATCAGCAGCTACACAGTTATCACATAACCATCTGTAACACCAGCTCCAGGGTATTCAAGGCCCTCTTCTGGCCTCTGTGGGCATCAGGCCCTACGTGCAGGCAAAACACCCATACACATAAAATAATAAAAACTGTCCAAATATGATGGTATAAAAGAATTCCCAATTTGTATTAACACTATTGCTGTTTTTACAAGGCCAAGTCTTGGGTTCAAACAACAGGACCCGGAATGGCATCACTGGCATAGGTAATGGCTCTAAATGCTGCTTACCTATGAAGTACTCACCAGATGATCCCTTGAGCTTGGGCCATACTGGTCTTCCAGAACATCGAAGGCCAGGCAAGAGACTGGGAAGAAAGAGTATAACAGGGCCCTTAGCACAACTGACTCCATGATGGAAGTACTGTTTAGGCCATAAAATCTGCAGGTATAGTAGCACTACCTGCCAAAATGAAAACAAAGACCTAATCCATCAAAGTCCATAGTTCTGAGAAAGTCTTTAAAAACCTTGCTTTTTGGCTTCTGCATTTCCACTTCTGGCTAACTGTTCTTGTTAACTTAAGTATGTCAACCCAGAACATGGTTTTTGTGTTTAAAAGCTCATCCTGAGAAAGGCTCAGAGCGACAATGGGATCCCAGGCACCCAGTGGAGTCCACCAGGCCAGCTAGACTTCCTGTTGGTGTAAGCCTATATCCGAGCAGTCTTCTCTGGGCCCCCTGCAGAGGAGAGCACACTGTTGGCCTATGGGGTCTCACCAGGCAGACATACTCAGATGCCACAGCTGTGGGGGTCTTTAGGTTTGACCCAGTTTGTTGTTGGACTTGTAATTCTCCTGCCTCAGCATCCTAAATACTGGGATTATCAGCACAAGCCACCATACTTGGCAACATTTAGGTCTGAAGAATGGAAGGGGATCATAGGATCCAGTGAAGGCTGAAGAGCTAATCATACAAGGATAAAAACTGTGCACTAAGGCTCCCTCTCTGACTCCATTGAAAGGCTTGTGGGCTAAATATTGTATAAATCACAAAAGGCAAAAGCCCTAAGCTTTTAATTCAAATACACCACCCATCTGCAATTATTTTGTTAGGCTTGTCTCTGTTTAAATAGGTATGTTGAATCTGTAAGTCATCAATACTTACCAAGATACTGGCCACCCAGAGTCCAATTTTAAATGTTATTTTTGCCTTTTTAGACAAGGTCTCTCCTATCTCAAACTTATGACGCAGCTCAATTTGAGTTTGAACTTCTGATTTTCTGACCTTCCACTCCCAACTTCCAGGATTATAGGGTGTTGGGCATTGAATTCAGGGTTCTGTTCAGGTGCTCTATCATCTGAGCTCCACCCCCAGCCCTTAGACATACTTCAGAAGAAAAAGCCTTTGGTCCACTGCTCCAAGTACAAGCTGTACACCTACAACTCCTAGACAATTTCCTGTGCACCTTGGACATGCCCAGGATCCTCTCCTTACAAGGGGTTTTACAGTGTGGACCAGCAGAGGGCACTGCACCCTCGAGTCATTCTTTTCTTGTTACACCAAAGTAATTCAATTTATGAAAAAAAAAATGAAAACTATTTTGCAAGTTTTTCCTGAAAAATAACGAACCGAAGCCCAGACCCTTGAGGGTGCAAATAAAGCTAATCAGTTGCTGCAACGTCAGCTTGTCCCTAGGAACTCTGGTGTCACCGCAAGATGTGTGACAGTCTGCAAGTCTCAGCGTGAAAAAGCAGCTTGGTGGCACAAGCTTTACAGAATCAATCATCCACAAGACATGTTTTTGTTTTTAATTTTTTCTTTGATAAATCAATTGCTTCACAAAAATCCTTTTAAAGACAACAATCCGAGAAAACATATCGTTACAGTATTCACATTTTAAAGATTGTCAGTTTCAAAGACCAAACTTAACTGAAGAAGGCAGACTGCCGAGTTCTGTGGCCGCCTGCGGGAGAAGTCCTCAGGATGGGTATTCCCTGCAGTGTGCGGGAGCTATGCAGAGGGGAGCATGCTGCCGACTGCCCGCACAGGTGCGCTGGCCACTCAGCAGGCTCCACAGTGTCCCATCAGCCTTAGGCGGAAAGGTCACAGTGCATAGTGCATATACACTTCTATTTGACAATCTGGACCAGATGGGTGGTCAGCCAGTCTAGATTTCTGCTAGGCAGCCAAACAGCAGGAATGACACAGGTTGACTCAGAACACATTCGAAAGGCTCCAATGTCAGGGAGGACTTTAATAGGAATGGAAGCTGGAATCTGACTGTTTAAACAAAGCCCAAAGGAGATGGACTTTCAGATTTTCTCCACAGGCCAAGGAAAGGAGAGCAGAAGTTATGCTTGGGCTCTTGAGACAGGGTTTCACAATGCACCAGACTGATCTAAGCCTTGCAGCAATCCTCCTGCTTCAGCCTCCTAAGTGCTTGTATTCCAGGCACATGCCACAATGCCCAGTAAGCAGGTGTCTTGAAGGTGCAACTGACAGACAAGAAATGTGCTGGGCAGCAATTCTATGAACAGCTTGCCTCATGGGAGTTACTTAGAGGCATCTCAGTATGCATGGGAGGTGGACAGAAACTCAGGCTATGACCCTGTGCCAGCTCTTTTACAATCTTTTTTTTAAGAGTCAGGTTATGTAGGCCAGGCTTACCTCCTGTCTCGAGTTCTGAGATTTGGGATTCCAGGAGTGTGCCACTACTCCCAGGTTTTCTCAAGATCTTCATGTTATCCCTCTGAATTTAGCAGCTGAGAGTTCAGGGCTTAAGAAAGCTGATTCAACTGGAAAGGACACACTGGATCACGGTGTTCAAATCCCAGCTAGCCACCAGCTGGCACGCAAGCCAGACAGCAGGGACTAGGCTTCCTTTAGGGAGAGTGCAGACCTCTGCAGGAGCTCACAGGGGCAATGCATTTCTGCTTTAAACCCAGTACTGACAGTCTATCAGGCTTTTATATACATGACTTAAAACATTAAAGTAATTTGAGAATAAGTAATGGAAAGGCTGCTTAAACCATTATTCTCTCCTCAGAAAAGTTGCTGGCAAGATTTTTGGTTTTATTTTGTTGTTCTGGTTTTGTAGTGTAGGCTCCTTAAATGGTTTGAAAGGAGACCCTATTTTTCTTGTGACTATTTGGCTGTCCAGGTATCCACTCTCTATGACTAAACGGAATCAAAACAATTGGGGTGTGTGTGAACCGGTCCAGAATAAAAATGTGAATTAACTAAAGATGTCCCTCTAAGGTAACCTTGGCCATAACCAATTACCATCCTTGGTTCCCAAGAATGGCACCCTTGACAGCTGTACAGCAGGTGGGCCTAGGTACCTTCCGTGAAAATACAGCCGCTCGCTCAACATGAAGTAGGGAACTAGTTTTCGGAGAAAAGGCCTCCCAAGTAAACCAAAAGCAAATCCCCAAACCTCAGCCTACAGTCTGCTCTGTCTTGACACCAGGAAATGAAGTCCCCAAACTGTCCTAAATCGTGGAAGGGGAGGACTCTGGAAATGGGAAGCAGCACCTGCACTGAGCGTGTGTGACAGCAAGAGCACTGCAGACTCTGTGAGCCGAGAGTGGGGCCACTGGGACAACCCCTGCACGGGTCTAACTCCAGAGGTCTGCCCATTGTGTAAGACGGTTTGGGTGTTTCATGTTTCCCCAGCTGTAAGCCAGTGGGGAAGAGCACATTTTATATTAGTTTATAATAAACATTCTATGTATAACATGTTTTAACTAAAAAAAAAATCTAAAATTACCACCCAGTTAACATGGCAAGGCGGCCACGTAACTGCAGTCAGGTTTGAATTAGGCTGGACTAGGTATGGCAGAGAGCTAGGGCACTAAGGGCACTGCATGGCGGCAGCTCACTTACCATCCATCCTACTGAGTACACTCTGTGAGACGCTAGAGCAAGTGTAAACTGTAGTCTGAGTATCACATATGAACACAAACTGGAGATGTCAAAAGTTCACTTGACGGTTGCTTCCTTTGAGCAGTTATGGTGAGACCCCCACCCGGGGAGCAGGAGACCACCATGGGCGGCTGCCTTTCAGAACATTCTAAATCCAAAGACAAGCATGTGCTGTTCCTTCTCTAGAAATTTATCCTCAATATAGTCATAATCCAATTAATAATTGATCTATAAAAATAGCTTTTTATCCAATAATCCCAGCAAGGTAAAAATAGGAGTTTCTTTTTCTATATAGCAAATGAAACAGGCAAATGCTGCCCAAAGAGAACTCAAGTGTGCTGTGGGCACTCGCGGCCCACCAGGGCCAGCGTCCTCTTGCCTTGCAGCCCAGGTGCAGGTCATCTTCAGACCCGTGGGCGCCATAAGCAGCAGCCCCCAGACCTGCTGTAAACCACAGAACTCAACTACAACTGCATCATTTTGTAAAAAATGGCAGCACTGTTCCTTAATCCTGTCAGAATGGAGGGGCAGGGGCCACTCCTCACTTTTCTAGCATTAAAAACCCACACGCACATCTGAAGGAAGTCGCTGCACCAGCGAAGACATCTTGAAGCTTGCTGTGAAATACAAAAGTGCACTCTTCTATATCTACATATAAAACATATTACAAAGAAAACTGTGTAAAATGTTTGCTGTGCAAACAATAAAGAGTCAGGTGTTCCAGCTCCGTGCTGGCCCTGCTGGCGCAGGTCCTACTGCAGGGAGTCACTGTTCTCCAGCACCAGCCCACTGATGTGTGTGGGCGCCAGCGCACCCCCGTCATCTTCTGTGCTGTCCACCGACTCATCTTCACTCTGCCCCGCCATCATGACCTGCTGTACGGCCAAGGTGGCCCCATCTGAGGACAGGGACTGAAGGCTGTCCACATTCATGTTTACAGGTGTGGTGATGGTCACAACGGCACCTAAAGTGGAGCACAAGGGTGTCACTGCCTTCACCAGCCAGAGAGAAGCACAGACAGAAACTGCCTGCTTGTTCAGTCTATATTTAAGACAGCCGTGTGGATGCCAGTCACTGCACCAAAGGGTACAAACTACTCCCACCCTACTTCTGGAAAGGCGAAGTCCATACCACCTAAGACAAACTCACACTGTACAGAATCAACACCGCAAAGGAAGGGCAGCGACGTGGCGGCAAGAGCAGCAGAAACAACTCAGCATGAAATGGATGGAAAGGAGAGGCATGCCAGTGACATGGACAGACTGCAAACACGCGCAACAGAAGGCTTGAAAAGAGGCAGGGTGGGGGTTGGGGCTCAGCAGTAGAGTATACGTGTGAGGTCAGGGGATCCGTAATCAGCACTCCAATAACAACGTTAAAGAAATAAAACGCCATGATCATGCTCCTGCCGACTGTAAGGGGCAAGGAAGCTACTTCTGCAGTGTTGTCGATGACTGAGACTCACAGTTGAGAAGAGTGACAAAGGCTTCTGTGACAGTCCTTACCTCCACCATACCCATCCAAAAAAACAGTAATAGCCTAGACAGAAAGCCATTGAAGAGAACTCTTAAAAACTGTGATAAGGACGCTGAAGTGTAGCTCTCCACAGTTGATAGTTTCAGGGGGCGGGGAGGTAGGGGTGAGGAAGGGATTGGCCACCAGGAGTTTGACCATGCTTCAGTGAGCATATGGGTAACACGAATTGGACTTTTTTCTTTTTTCTTTTTCTTTTGGGGGGCTATAGGTCTGGGAGGACTAAGAAGTGTGATCAGGGTTCATGATGTAAAATTCCCAAATAATCAATAAAAATATTATGAGAAAAAGAAATGAAAAACTGTGCCCAGAGTTTCCTAACCACATAGCAGAGTATTGTCAAGGGAAAACAGAAAGAATAAGGAGACATGGCTATGCCTGCACATTCAAACACACACACCCAGTTCGAGGCAGTGGCACACACCTCAGTCAGAACTGCAGCGGGGAAAGTGCTTAAGCCTGGAGTTCAAGGCATCTTGAACAGCTGCAGGAGGCCTTGCTTAAAGCAAAACTAATTCTGTACAAAACAAGGCAGACCTTGAAGAGCTTACTGCACACAGTCACATAGTTGAGAGGACACACATCAGGATGATGGCTTGGGACAGGGAGAGTAGGAAAAGGTCAAAAGCAAGAGACAGGCACATGCCCTAAAGAAAGAGGCCAGGTGTGAGGAGGACCAACTCCGCTGTCTGCTGAAGGCTGGAAGGGAAAGGAAGCAAGCTGGAAGTAAAAGAGAGTGCCTCGCTAAGGACACCTCAAAACCGGTAAGGAATTCTCACGGGCAGCATGCACAAATTAACTCCCCACCACTGGAGAGCCTGAACAGCCATCCATGGACACCTCCTCCCGTTCTTTACTTTGAAACGTATTTGTTTAGTATCTGTGGAGTATGATGTAATGTGGGCATGATGTGACGGTCACAGGACAACTTGCAGGAGTTGGTTCTCTCCTGGGAACCAAACTCAGGTTCTTAGGCTTGGTGGCAAGAGCCTTTACCCGATGAGCCATCTTGCCAGGCTTGAGTCTTAAGAGGCAAAGAAAGGGCATCTCAGGTACACAGCTCTGCACGGGATACAGCTACAGCAGTGGGCCGGGCCCATCACTCCCTATGCCCATCTGAAGGGACGTACCTTCTGACATGGCGAGCTCACCGGGTGCCGATTGTGCCACTCCTGATGCAAGAGAATCCGGCCAAAACCTCTGAACTGGCCTGTTCTGAGCAGGCTTTTTCTTTGTTTTTGGAGTCTCTGAACAGCTGGAATCCAACATTGGCTGGAGAATTCGTCTTCGGGCATTGATGAACCTGTGAGTAGACAGAGATACTCTTGTAAAGATTTGGCATGGGGTTCCACCCTTTAGGAACCATGTTGGCAAGAGGAACATGTGACAAGCTCACAGACTAACAGATCTCCAGAAGAGCAGGCCCAGCTCTTTTTTAAAAAATGAACTTAATGGGGCATGGTGGTTCACACCTTTAATCCTAGCACTTAGGAGGCAAAGGCAGGTAGATTTCTATGAGTTCAAGGCCAGTCAAGTCTACATAGACTTGTGATACTAACATGTCATAATCAGGTGAAAATAACCATGGAGACTCTCAGGAGACTGTCACAGGACTTGCCCAGTCTTAGCTACACCGCATGAAACTATCTCACCAATCACCAAAGAAAGAGCAGAGAGAGAGATAGAATCAGCCAGCAAGAATAGTTCATTGTATTCATAGCAACGAGAGAGAGAGTGAGTGAGAGAGAGAGAGAGAGAGAGAGAGAGAGAGAGAGAGCGCCAGAGAGTCAGCCAAGAATGGTTCACTGTATTGACAGCAACATGCTTAAACCCTTTATATTTTTGCCGGCACTATATTTAACAGGAAATAACTCAAGTAGCATGGTCTACTATTTCTACTTAAATATTAAATACTGGCCCAAATGCAAGAAAGTAGGCATGCTTATGCACCCCTGCAGGATAGCTCCTGCATCTCTGGTAGAATAAGCAGGCCAACTGCACAGCTTACTCTAGAACTGCAGCAGGCATGGATGATGGCGATAGCACAGCCCCACTATGAAGCTATAGTGCTTCTGAGTGGTAGTGTGTGTTTCCTTTCTGCGCGCTAATTCTACGAAGCTGACATTGTCTTCCATCTGAACACAGTGAAATGGAGACAGTGACTGCCCAGTGGAAGAGAACAGCACCCTGATGAACACCAGTTCTCACCATGGGAACACATGCCTAGGGCTCAACTATCTCCAACAGTGTAACCCAAACCTAGCAGAGAATGTTTCACTTGTAAACATGGTGGTCTTCTCTGGGCAGGTCTATCTGGGGAATGGCTCTAAGTCCCATCATGCAGCAGAATGAATGCAGGGACACATGCAAGACTGTCCCTAAGCTGTAGGTCTAAAGTAATGGCATGTTTTTTTTTTTTGTTTGTTTTTTGTTTTTTGAGATGGGGGTCTCTCAACAGCCCTGGCCATTTTGGAACTTATGTAGACGAGGCTGACCTCAAACCCGCAGAGATCCACCTGCCTCTGCCTCCTGAGTGCTGAGTTAAAGGCATCACACCTGGCCGTGGCCTATTTCTAAAGGAGAGCAAGAGGGGCCACTGTGTTAGCATACCCGTGAGGCGGAAACACGTGCCAATATACCCTGACACATGTTGTCTCTGGCTGCAGCACTCTGATGGCAGCAGAGAGCATATCGGGAGGCCAGGCTCTGCCAGAGTAACAGGTGTGTTGTCAGCACGCGGTCATCTTACCAGTTGTTAACTTGAAGCAGTGTCAAATTTGTCTGAGCAGCAATCTGCTTTTTTTCATCCTCTGTTGGGTACGGATGCTAAAAATAAAGAGGGTTACTGTCACAATGGGCTTTGAATTGAAAAGGGAAACCCAAGACTATCTAGGTAAATAAGATGCATACAAATAAAGAAGAGAAAAAGCCAATTCAGTAGAGCTTTCAGCACAACTAGACTACTTCGCAAATCCTTATCTTAGAAATGTTCAGATAAGAAAGAAGGGGGCTGAAGACATGGTTCAGCAGGTAAGAGCTCTTCCAGAGGACCGGGGTTGACATGGCAGTTGACAACTGTCTGTAACTCCAGTTCCAAGTGATCTGATGCCCTCACACAGACATACATGCAGGCAAAACATCAATGCACATAAAATAAGAATAAATAAATCCTTAAAAAAAAACAGGTAAGAATGAAGCATCTCTCCTCTCTGACCGAGAATGTCCAACACTAGCAGCTGTCAGTGTGTGGTGAGAATGTGCTCAGCCAGTGTCCCAAGATGCACAGGTAATAGTAGTGGGAGCCGCAGCCCTCTTGTGGGGCATCCTCTGTGCCCAGACATTCGAGCCTTGACACAGCACATCTATATCAACTTTGTTGAGGTTTATTGCATGAGCAACACAACACATGACATCTTCTTCAACCCTGAGAATAAACGGACACTAAGACAGACCAGTATCACTGATAGCTTTCTTAGGATCAAACCTCTGTTGGATTAACTTGGTGTTAAAGTCCAGACACTGACTGCCCCTCAAAGGTCTGGGTATAGGAGGCTTGGTTCTTAGGCTGCTGCTATTGTGAGGTGGTGGAAACTTAGAAGGTGGAGCCAAGAGGTGGAGACCTTATGCCACTAAACAATAAATAAAAAGTGAGGTCAGAAACACAAGCACAGAGCGAGAAATCAGACAGCAGTCACTGCTACCCAACTGCTTGGAAAACTAGGTGTTGCAAAGAAATGAGGACAAGAAGGCACAGGAAAAAAGGAAATAGTCCTCAATGGGCCTTATAACCAGGGTTTATGTTTGAGGAATATTAACTCATTAAAGGGAAGTGTGATAAGACACTGACGCCCGAAAAGGAAAGAGGTGCACCCAACACAGCACTTCCGTGGGGAACTGTGGCCACTGCATCACAGTCATTGCACTGGCCATCACTTCTTGTCCTTTACCTGACACACCTGCGTGGCAGCCCTCACCATCAAGTACACTTGTGTGCCTCTCTTCCTGCCTGGGCTGCTCATCTTAAACTAAGCACGCCATGCACTGGCGCTCCTCATTGTGCCCAACTTCACTATGTGCCTTAACTTACTGCATCTGCCTCTTAGACCCACTGCACAAGCAATGCTGCTTGCTCTTTTCCTTTGCCGCCTCCTCCCGTCAGCCCCATCACAGAGTAGGCTTTTCTGATCCAAATGGGCATGATAAGTAGTAGCTCAGTTGCTCCCTTTCCAGCCATAGGGGTACCCTTGCTGCATTTTAAGTTTCTTGAAGTCATTATTAGGGACCTATGTTCAAGCCCCACTATGGACACAGTATAATACCAAACTTAGACCTGGGTTAAATAAACACAAAAGTCAGTTTCCCAGGGACACAAGCCAGGAGGGCACCTTGGTCACTCAGGGTGTACCCAATGCACTCTTACCCCTATGTGCTGAAAGAGCCAGGACCGCATCACATTGGTGGCATGTTTCGGCAGGACGCCCCTCTTGTTCTTGGAGGAGCCTTCTTCTTGATGCAAGATGCTGAGATCTTGATTCAACTGCAACTGAAGCTTTCACACAGTGGACAAATAATGTCAGCAAGGCTTTGAAATGACAACACATCAAGCAGCTTCAGATAGAGGAAGCTAACTTACTCTAAGGCTCTCAGGCTTACTTACAGCCAACAGGCACGTGTGGGAACCCTATACAGATTATATATATATATATCTTTTGAGGATGCTGCAACACAGACAACATGTTTGGTCTTCATTCCCATCTTTGCAGCATGTAAGCCCTACAATTTGTAGACTCTCCAAACTGCTAAGGGATGCTTCCATATTCTGAACTGTGTCAACTGTTGACTTCAGCCCCTAGGAAAGGACTGTTCACAGGTTAGACTGAGGCATAATCACAGATATCAACTTCTGTCGTGCACCAACGGGCTAAAGTTTAGGGTGATTACCAACAGGCAGTGGGGTTCAACAATCCTACTTGTGAAGTTTCCAAGCTCTTGGAGGGTGGCATACTAGAGAGAAACCAGGGAGTTCTGTGTCCGCCCTCTACACTATTCCTGCCTCTAACTGCGTCCTCTGCAATAGACTTCACAATAAGACCAGCAGAATGGGCCCAGGCCTGGAAGACAGTCCTGAATCAGCTGGCTCTGACAAGACACGCAGCACCGATGTGTCACCTGGCACTGTGGACACAGACCAAGGGCCAACTGGACACTTATATAATAAAAACCTGGTACACACAAAAAATAAGCATGCTGCAAGCCAGAGCATCGTGGAACTGCTGCTGCTGAGAGCACACAGGAGCTGGGGCTGGTGTCACAGTAAGTGCTGACTTGATGCAACTGGAGGATGGGCAGGATGTGAGAGTGGAGCCCCGTGCAGTGGAAGGCAGGCAAGGAAGTTCCAAGGGCATTCATCAGAGGCATGCTTCCCTTTAGAATCATATGTGGATAGAATAATTGGCTCAAAGGCTTGGAGGGGACCTGGGGGCAGTGGAGAAGTATTCAGATCTGCAGCCTGCCTATGGTGCTCTGTGAAGGCTGAGCCGTGACACACCCCAACCTGACAGAAGCATTCCAAGTAATGCTGAGAGGTGAGAGAGTCAAAACCCGATACTCTTCTGAGTAGCAGTGGTACAATACGTGGTCAGGCAGCTGGGGCTGCAGCTATGCGAGTAACCTTAGGTTCCACCCACAGCACCACATAAGTCAGGGGTGGTGACACAAGCCTGTGTCCTAACACTCAGAAGGCGGAAGCAGAGAATGAGAAGTTATTCTTGATTAGATACAGAGTTTAAGGACAGCTTGTGAAACATAAAAACCTACCTCCTGCCTAGTCCTCCCTCTCAAAACCATTTTTATGTGTGTGCTAGCTAGCAGTATGGTTAAAGACTTCTCAGTGGTCATCTCTCAAGAAGTCAGAGTCAACTCCAGCCTACTATCATCCTCATGACCAGGCCATGCACGGCCAGGTCAGAGCGTCCTGACCAAGGCTGACACCCTCTTCAGAGAGCAGCAGCATGCAGCACTTTTTGACCTGAGTCTGCCATGTGCCCCTAGGCCCTGTGTGACAGTGGAAAATAGTGTGGGAATGAGGGTCATGGGGTTTTTACAACAGGTCAGGAAGTACTGTCCTGAAGGACTCAGGCTTAATAGGTTTGCTACTTAAATGAGTTAACCTTTATCCTTAAGAAAATGCAGTTACAAGGAAGCGAAACCTTGTCCCAATCCCCTCCAAAAAACAAACAACAACAACAAAACCAATCCCACAACTTTTTTTTTTTTAACAAGACAAATGGAGTATCTTCTACAGTACTAGTAGGTTATTTGACTTAAAATGTCTTCCCCTAAAAAAAAGCATAATTTGCTGGGCAGTGGTGGTACATACCTTTAATCCCAGCACTTGAGAACAGAGGTAGATGAATCTCTGTGAGTTCAAGACCAGC
The DNA here is from genome assembly GCF_014885135.2 of Alexandromys fortis. NCBI lineage: Eukaryota > Metazoa > Chordata > Mammalia > Rodentia > Cricetidae > Alexandromys > Alexandromys fortis. The sequence goes on along the minus strand of NW_026067892.1, from coordinate 4,889,372 downwards.
CAGGTCTATTACACAGAGAAACCCTGTCTCAGAAACTAGGCAGGAATTGGACATGGCTCTATTGTCACAAATATTTAAAATGGAAAACGGCGAGGAAAGAAGGCCGACAGGGAGACAAGTGGCAACATTAGTGAGCTCTAGCTCTCCCCTGTTGGACTTGGACCTGAGCAGTCAGGCAGCTCAGACAGTCTCTGAAGTCCCCACCTATGCCAGGGGCACCTGCATCTTTTTCTCTAGTGCTGTCACCAAACCTTTATGGACAAGATGGCAGCCCCAGACTACCCAGACACTGAGAGCACCTGCAGTCTACTTAGGTAGCTTCTCCTTTAAGACAACAGCCACACCCCAGGGCTAGGCACGAGAGTCCTTGATAAGGATGTGGATAGAGACCTTACAAAGTGAATCATCCACAAAGTAGAACTATACTTTAAACCTTGTCTTTAATTATTCAAAGTAAAAAATTCATGTTTCTAGAACTCAGAGGGTCTTCCAGCTCAGAAGATCCAACTTCCCCATTTTACTACAAAGGAAAAGGAAGACTGCAGATGATTATGGCCACAATATGCCACAGGTCACCTCTTGTTCAAAGAGCCAAACACTTGAAGGTCAAAGCCAAGAATTGCTACTGCAGACACCCAGAGCCTCATCTCAATAAAATACCCCAATCATGTCAAGGATACAAAGCAGAGGCCTGGGATGATTCCAGAGCTTGGGGTGTAGTTTCAGGCTAGGGGTACAGTCTGGGCTTTGTGGTTCTGAAAATTGAAACTGGCTGTTCTGCATCATAGGACTGCGAGTCATGATGTGTATACATAGTGGACATCATTGCCATGGCTGCACCTGGGGTTGTCAACAGCTTCCCTGGTGCTTCAGACTGTTCTGAATTTTGTAAACTTCCACAACAAGGGAGATGAAGCATGAAAGGAAATAAACCGACTACAGGCTGCTTGACAGCAAATGACAGTCACAAAAAAGGGACGGCTTAGCTTGCTTCACCTACCCCCACCTAGGCAGCACTCATTACAAGTCCTAGAGGACATCACACACCTGGGAGTTCTGGATCCTAATTGTCCCAGGAGACAACGCCTGTGTGACCACTTGACCTTGTGGAGTGACGACGGTGACAGGCTGGTACACTGTGCCACCTCAAAAAGAAAAAGAGAATTTAAATATTAAACTATTTTTAAGTCTTAATGATTTAAAGCCATTCTTCCTGATATGCTTATGGAAGAAATGAAAAGCCTATTGGGTGAGCCTTTTAACCATTTCAAATGGTCAACAAGACTTAGCAAAGTATGTGGTGAGACAAATTATCACATCAATTCTGGCCTGCATGGCACCTGCCCTTGTCACTGGAGACCAATTTATATTACTAGGTAGTTTCCAGGTCCTGTAGATAGCACAATTAAAAACTATGTTATTTGAGAAGTTAGCAGATGACTCAGCAGGTAAAGGTGCTTGCTACCAAGCCTAGATAACGTGAGTTTGATCCCTAGAACCGATTCCTACAAGTTGTCCTCTGACCACACCCACGCAGTGACACATGTACATGAATTTGTGTATGTGAGTGCACCAACTAAGTATTTTTAAACCTATGTTGTTTGAAACCATAATTAATTTTTGCTGTATCTTTTATTTTTCTTTCTTTCTTCCTTTTTCCCTCTTTCTTTCTCTTTTTTTTTTTTCCAACACAGAGTTTCTGTGTAACAGCTTTGGCTGTCATGGTACTCTTTGTAGACCAGGCTGGCCTCGAGCTCATACAGATCCACCTTCTTCTTCCTCCCGAGTGCTCAGATTAAAGGTATGTGCCACCAACTTCTTTTCTTTTTTTACTTTATTTTAAATGTGTGTGTGTGTGTGTGTGTGTGTGTGTGAGGGGGGGGGGCAGTATATGCACATGAATACAGGTGCCCACAGGGGATATACTGGAGGTGGAGTTATAGATAGTTGTGAGCAACCTGACACAGATGCTGGGAATCAAACTTGGATCTTCTGGAAGAACAGTAAGTGCTCTTAACAGCTCAGCCACCTCTCTAGCCCCTTGCTACATACAGTCAATTCCTATATAAAACCTTTCCCCCAAATGCTTTTGGTAGAAAACTACAATCTGTACAATATACTTGTTGAAAAATCAACAAGATGCAGATATTCAAACTGCTCTGGTCTCTAGCACTATTATATTAGTAACTGGCATTGAGTAAAATACAATGAAATTAAGAAGAAAAAACCCCAGAAGTTAAAAGGCATTCATATATATGCTTGCTCTAATATAATGGATGTTTTCTGCAAAAGCTCACAGAAAAGGTGCCCATTTTTAGGTGGTCCTACCTGCCACTGTTGCCATGGTTACATTTCCCTGTTGCAGGGCTGATGCTGGCACCACGATTCCCTGGGGGCTGAGAGTGCCTGTGATGGCGCTTTGAATCTGCTGAATGTCAGAACACACACATGTGGGAATTATTAGAACACAGAGAAAGCATGTTCAAACGTCAAAGGAAGCAAGATTATAATGTTGCAATAAGGAAGGTGAGGGAGGCCAGGGACACTGAGCAGATTCAGTGGACTGGCTTTCAGAAAGCAAGCATCCTATATGGGAACTAGAGATGCAAAAGCAGTCAGACTAGCTGTGATCCACACCGTGGTGTGTGTGCAGTGTGTGGCTTTCCTCTTGCTGCTCAGGCCCAGGAGGTGAGCAGAAAGACCCTGCCTTCTCATTACCACTTTCTCCTACATTAGGCTCAGGTACCAGTTCTCCATAACCAGACCCTTCAGGACACAACACGTGCAAAGCTGACACGACTGGCTCAGAGGCACCAGAAGTGACCAGGACAAGAGAAGGAAGTGAGCACTTAATGATGAGCACTGGATATTTCAGCCAATGCAATGAGGCAAGAAAAGGGAACAAATGCACAGCGGTCAGAAAGCGAGCAGACAGAGTTGTTCCTATTTGTACAGGACACCGGTGAAAGAAAAGAACTAGGAAATGAAGCCGGGCTTAATCCCAGCACTCAGGAAACAGAGGCAGGCGGATCTCTGTGAGTTCAAGGCGAGCCTGTTCTACAAGAGCTAGCTCCAGGACAGGCTCCAAAGCAACACAGAGAAACCCTGTCTCAAAAAACAAATAAAATAAAATAAAAAGAACTAGGGAATAGACCAATAAACACTTCACTTAGAACAGAGAAATGAACTCATCAAGTCATAGGATATGAGAACAAACACCAAATGTCGGAGGGGCTCTGAAGGGCAGGAAAGAAGGATGAAGAAGTAACAGGGGTGAGGGGCACCAAAGCACCACACACACTTGGAGTGTCAAAATGCAATTCACTATGTTCTACAGCTGACATCTGCTCACAGAAACACACGGCTTTGTCTGATTTTCTTATGAATGCTTTTACAGCACATTAAAAAGTAATTGCTTTTCTTCAGGCTAGCAATGAACACAAAACCCAAAAAGTACAATCCAGGGGCTGGAGAGACAGCTCAGCACTTATAACGCATGAGGCTCTTACAGAGGACTGGGATTGGTTTCCAGGAACTACACGGCAGCTCACAACTGTTGGGAACTACAGTTCCAGGGAGTTTTATACCTTCTTCCCGCTACCCCTGACACCAGACAAAGTACCCATACATTCATGCAGATAACACTCATATATCTAAAAACAACAAATCTTAAAAACAATATATTTACAGTCATTCAAAGATATACTTGTGTGTAATTCTGTTTGTTTGAGATAGGGTCTCACTGAGTAGCTCTAGCTGTCTTAGAACTCTCTAAGTAAACTAGACTGACCTGACTTTGAACTCAGAGATCTGCTGGCCTCTGCTTCAGGAATGCTGGGATTAAAGGTGTGCTTCAATACAGTTGGCTACTTGTATGTACTTCTAGTAGTGCATGGATCACTTTGGTGAAAGCTACAAAACACTGATGAAAAAGCCCTAAGAGATGTAAATAAATGCAGAGATGGGGCACATTCTGGACTGAAGAATCACACAGTAGAGATGACGGCTCCCCTAAACTGATACAGAGTTAATGCAATGCTATCAATGCCCATAGTGGGATTTGTCTTGTAGATCTACACGGCATCACTGACAATTTATATGGAAAGGCAAAGAAAGCAACTAGAAGAGAGCTAAAAACAACTCTGAGAAGTGCTGAGCTGGAGGACAGCATCCCTTCAGTGCTGAGACTGCCAGGCGGCTGTAGTAATCACGGCCTGGTGGTACATTCACACAGCTCAAGAGAACACCAGACTCCTGAAACATGCCCACCTGGCTTTTGACAAAAGGGGGAAAGCAGTTCAGTAGAACAGCTGCTAACAACAGGTGCTGAAGCACACGAACATCTGCAAACAATGAGAACTTTCAAAACTCAGAAACTTAAGGAAAATAAAAGTTTAAAAATGAGCAAAAGACATAAGCAAACTTTTCCAGCAAAGACGACACACAGAAGGCAGATCAGCGGGCTGGAGAGATGGCTCAGCGGTTAAGAGCATTGCCTGCTCTTCCAAAGGTCCTGAGTTCAATTCCCAGCAACCACATGGTGGCTCACAGCCATCTGTGGTGGAGTCTGGTGCCCTCTTCTGGCCTGCAGGCATACACACAGGAAGAATATTGTATGCATAATAAATAAATAAATGTTTTTTTAAAAAAAAAAAAGAAGGCAGATCAGCACATAAAAGTATCATTTGCTATCGGGAAAATGCAAGTCCTTGATGAAATACCACCACATATCAGAATAGTTAAAACACAATGATGCTTCATTCCTGCCTAGGCTTAAGAACGTTCTGAGAAGTGAAATTAGTCAGATATTGTATGATTCTATGTCTGTGAGGAACTCAGGGTAGTCAATTCACAGAGATGGAAACAGAATGCAGGGCCAGGGCAGGGGAGGGCAGTACGAGTTAGCAGTCAACTGGGACAGGACTTCAGGGCAGCCAATGATTCTGAAGGAGCTGGCAGTCTCAGAAGTAATGATGCATGATCAATACTACAGTGACCAAGAAGCACAGTGGGCCCCAAAGGCAAGTACCTGGGACTGCACAGGGGAGTATGGGCTCCCAGGCTCCCCACTCAACAGGGTCTCGCTGTTCATTTTTGTCTTCAGACAAGCAATGTACCGACTACAAAAATCTTTACAGAGTTCATTAACCTTTTCCAGTTCAAGAAGATGAATGCGCAGAACCTGGATTGCTTTCACCATCTAGAGGTAGAAAAAATAAAGACTGTTAAGTGAGAAATAATGTGCCGTTATCAGAAGTCACCGTTATCACACATACTGCTTAGCTATCAAATGGGAACGACATCAGTGCGGTAGCAGAAATGGAGCGGCACTGGCAATTGCACACAGTGTTCCAGCACTCCAGGGTCCCTGCCCCAGCCCAGCTGCACCTGTGCCAGACACGGGAACAAGGTGCCTCCTTGAGCATGGCCATGCTGGGAATGTGGCTCAATGCTTGCAGATGACAGGGCTACAGCCTCGCTCTGCTCCACCTCAATGTCCACACCTATCCTAGGGGTGGTTCTAAAAGTTTAACCCACCAGCTCTGCCTTTTCTGGATCATATTTCTGGTGTCAAGTTTAAGAACTCTTTCCTAGCTCTAGATCCCCAAGTTCTCCTCCTATTATTTCTCTTTTGTGTACTATGAAGTCACCACGGTTGAGCATACTTGCTCTCTAGCAATGGGTCACTAAGACCAACAGTGCCATGTCACTGACAGCCCTTGCTATGAATAAGGCCCAGCCCCTCAGCCACAGACTCAGGTATGAAGTCACCTACATTCTTGATGCTGTGAGAGACCAATCAGTAACAAGAGCTATGGAGCATGAGCTCTGTTAGATCCTGTGCTTAGATGAGGAGGTGCTCGCAGGGTGTAGAGGACACCTGTCTCCTTGACTGAGCCAGGCCAGGGATGGGCCAGGACCAAAAGGGCTTCTGCTCTTCACTCAAACGACATGCATTTATTTCAGAGACCATAAAAAGTCGAACAGAGCGCGTCTGCGAAAGCTCTCAGGTAGTAAACACTGAACACACAACGAGAAATCAGGAGCAGCAGAGCTAAGGCCAATAGGATTTATCCACAGATGAGGAAGACCTGCTGAGGGCCAGAGTCTTCCAGATACAAAACCCAGAGAACGCATCTTGCTGTGGGGCTCTGAGTTAATCTGAATTTGGGAGAAACTCAGGCTGGAAGGGCAGACAGTGTGGGTGCCCTGACAAAGGATGCTGGCACTGCCTGTGTCCTCAAAGACCTTGCCACTGGGTCGGACAGGAAGAAGGCACAGCAACTGGTATCAGCACTGGGAGGGAGGCTGCTCTGCAGATGATGGCTCAAGCCTGTTTCTAAGATTAGACTTGTACTCACAACACAAGTGCAACAGACACCCTGTAGGAGCAGCCTGCCCCAGGAAGTTTTTACAGACACCCAGGAGAGGACTAAGTCCCACCTCAGGAGGAAGTACAAATCAGTTAGATTGTTAAAGGGAAAACTAGCTAGAAACTAGAAGACTAGGAAGGAAGGAAGGAAGGAAGGAAGGAAGGAAGGAAGGAAGGAAGGAAGGAAGGAAGGAAGGAAGGATGGATAAACTTTACTCACTAAGTTGTCAGTTTCTGGATCTTCACAGAAGAAGGGCTTCCCATCCTTCTCTTGCTTCCTGACAAAGTTCTCAATGTCCACATCGAAGCTGGCAGAGGTTGTGCCTTCTGAGCCCTGTGTGGACTGTTCACATTTCTCAAACAACAAAGCTAGTAATGGAAATAGCGGGTGCCTGCAGGGAAAGACAGCAAAGGTGTGCCACCTCTCTCCACAAGTCTTTGCACCAATGACCCTCCACCCCTTTTTAGACAGGGATCCATTATATGAGCCAGGTTGGCTTCTAACTTGAGGCTCCTCTGCCTCAGCCTCCAAGTACTAAGTTACAGGGATGCGTTGTCTGGTCTGTATGAATGATTTTAAACAGTCTGTTACTTCTTTTTGTTTACTCTTTTACATTTTTATTAAATATATGTGTGTTCCGCACCCACTGAGGTCAGAAGAAGGCATCGGATCTCCTGGAAACTGAAGCAGGGTCCTCTGGAAGAGTCTGTGCTCTTCCACCCTGAGCCATCTCTCTTAACCCGTCTGTGACTTGCTTTTTAGTTTATATGGCATGGATATTCTGTTTCGTGAAAAAAAAAAAATTCTGTTTTTTTGGAGATAGGGTTTCTTTGTGTAGCTCTATCTGTCCTGGAACTTACTCTGTAGACCAGTCTGGCCTCAAATTCAGAGATGTGCCTGAATTTTAATTGAGTTAGTTTTAAGTTACATTAAGATAATTTTTCAAAGCTCCTGATCTATTTGTTTAATGATGGAGCATCTCACCACACAGTCCTTGCTGGCTTTGATTCACACTTCTCTTACCCCAGCCTCCCAAGGCGTGGATTACAGCATGGACCACCATGCATGTATTTAAATTATTATTTGTGAACTATCCAAAAATAAATAAAACCAAACACTATTCTTGGTGTTTAGACCCTTATATGTGTATCTAGTCACATCAGAACCCTCAAACCCTCCTTTTTTTCTCCCTTTGGTATACCATGCTGGAAACCCTAGCCCCAGCAGGGGGTCACCATTAAATTTTCTCTTGGTGTTATGAAAAGGCATTTATACAAAATGCAAGCCTTCTGAGAAGGGCTTCCTTCATCAGAATAAGACAGCTGGGATTCACGTATGAAGTTGCATGCAGCCATATTCCTTCCTTTTAATATTGAGTAGCATACATTATATGGACCCACTACTATCTGAGAAACATATAGGCTGTTCTAGTCTGTCAGTCATGAGGGGAGCTTCTAATACACTGTGGACAGCTAGATCTGCACACCAGCTCATAGTGCACTAACTGTCAAAAGGAGAAAGCACAACCAGGGGTGGTGCACACCTTTGATCCTAGCACTTGGGAGGTAGAGGCAGGTGGATCTCTATGAGTTCAAGGCCAGCTTGATCTACCAGTGAGTTCCAGGCCAGGCTAGGCCTATAAAGAGAGAGCCTGTCTCAAGGAAAAAAAAAAAAAAGGAAGAAAAAGAAAGGATGAAGCAACACAAATAGATGAATGTGGTATATACACAGTGAACACAGTGAAATATTATTCAGCCTCAAAAAGTCCCAGCAGATTCTAATATAACAGATTCATGTTTAAAACATTTTCTGTGAAAGAAGCCAGTCAAGAAAAGAAAATCAAGAAGATACTAATACTATGTAACAGAAATGAACCCTCACTATAGAACATGATCTCACTCAGGAGATACTGTTGGAAGCTGAGGTCTACAGAGCAAAATGACAGTTAGTTTCTTTTTCTTTCTTTCTTTTTTTTTTTTTTTTTTTGGTTTTTCAAGACAAGGTTTCTATGTAGCTTTGGAGCTTGTCCTGGAACTAGCTCTTGTAGACCAGGCTGGCCTAGAACTCACAGAGATCCGCCTGCTTCAGCCTCCCAAGTGCTGGAATTAAAAGCGTGTGCCACCACTGCCCAGTTGCAAAATGACAATTTCTAAAGCTGCATATGTGGAGGTCAGAGTCAGCTCTGTAGACTTCTCTCTACTTTCTGTGGGTTTTAGAAATCAAACTCAGGTCATGTTTTAGATGGCAAGAGCTTTCCTTGCTGACCCATCTCAAGGCCCCCTTTCTCTTTTAGAGTCTATAAAGTAGCCCAGACAGGCCTGGAACTGACTTTGAGTTCTCTGTCCCCAGTGCTGATATTCCAAGTGTGCACCGCCATGCCTGACTGAAGCTTTTCTGAAAGGCTACCCAACACAAAGATCTGTAGTATAAAACCTGTTTTACTATTAGAAGTAACACCTCAGTCTGAAAGGCATCCCCAGTAGTCACAGTATCCCAGTGGTCCCTCCCAGCTCAGTCTAGAGCCCAGCCCTGGTTCCACTTCACATATCTGCACTCCTCCTGGTCCTCTGAAAACCACACAGTCCACACCTGGGCACTACCTATAAATTGCCTGTTTGTCGGCATCCATTGGGGTCTGAGACTCCATGGGAGGAGGACTCACTCCTTCTGCATCTGGGTCAGAGCAGTTGGGATCTTGCTCTGTTTTTAACTCGGTTACCACCTGCATCTGTAAAAGGAGAAATTTTGTTACAAAATACAAAATATAAAGTGCTATTCACTCTGCAATTGGAAGATTATATAACTGCCAATAACACATAGAACATTAGCAGCAAAACTCCTTTGAATATCTCATGCTCTACCAGTAGACAACATAAAGGCCAAATTTCCAACACATTAAGAATTGAGATGAGCCGGGCAATGGTGGTGCACACTTTTAAACCCAGTACTCAAGAGGCAGAGGCAAGCAGGTCTCTGTGAGTTCAAGGCCAGCCTGGTCTACAAAGCAGATATCATGACAGCCAGGACTGTTACACAGAGAAACCTTGTCTCAAAAAACCACACAGACACACATACATACAACAAAAACTGAAAGGATTTTGAAGCCATCATGATGAATTGCAGACAGGAACGGTGCAGTGCTCCCAACTAGAAACTTAGGAGACTGAACAGAAGGCTTGTGTTCTTATACTCGCACACAAACAATTCAAATGCAACAGTACAACTTTGTGGCAGGGTTCAAGTTCTCCCACACCTGCCCTACACCATTATGCAAATAAGAACACAGGCTGGGGGCATAGCTCATGTGCAACATCCTGCCTGGATCTGATCCCCAGCACACACTCACATGCATATAATATTTTTGTAAGATTTTTACGTGTGTGTGTGTGTGGTGTGTATGGGGTGGTGGGTATATACATGCATGAGTATGGGTGCTCTTGAGGTCTAAATGAGGATACTGGATACCCTGGAGCTGGAGTTACAGGTAGTTGTAAGCTGCCAGGGGTTCTGGGAACTGAACTCAGATGCTCTGTAAGAGAAGTAGTCAATCTTAATGCTCTGCCATCTCTCCAGACCCAGGATTCCCTTCTTGTAATCTATACTCACAAGGCTAAGGCAGGTCTGCCGTAAGTTCAAGGCTAGACTGGACTATAGCATGAGACCCTGTCTCACAAAACAAAATGCAGGAGCTACTAGATGGCTCAGTAGGTAAAGGCCCTCACTGCCAAGGTTGATACACTGAGTTCAAGCCCTGGTACCCACACAGTGGAAGGAGAGAAGTGAGTCTAGACAGTTGTCCTCTGACCTCACAATGCACTATGGTACATGTGCCCTATGTACAATAAACAAACATTTAAAAAAAAAAAAAACAGAGCCAGGCACATGGTATACTTTGTGTCCTAGCACTTAGGACACGAAGGCAAGTGGCTTGTGAGTTCAAGGCCGGTCTAGGCTATGCAGAAAGCCTCTGTCTCAAAACCAAACAACAAAACCTCTAGAACACCCAGCTTTGGGGCATAGCAGTAAAGTGCTTGTCAAGCACTAGAGTTGCAAACAGACAAACATCCATCCAGCTTTTCTTTCCTTTTTTTCTTCCCTGTGCTGGAATCAATCCAAATGCTTCACAAAAGCTAGGCAAACTTTTTGCTTGTTTGTTTTGTTTCTTGAGACAGGATTTCTCTGTATAGCAATGGCTGTCCCTGTCCCAGAACTCTGTAGAGCAGGCTGGCCCCTAACTCTGAGATCCTCCTGCCTCTGCCTTGTCTCCTAAGTGCTGGAATTAAAGACATGCCCCACCATCACTCCGAAAGTACCCAGTTTTTAATCCCCAGCACCACATGCTTGCATGCACCCATGCATCCGTGCACAATGAAATACTCTAAAAATGGTTTAGTGGCTAGGTAGGAATTGATGTCACTTAAGGAACAAGCATGAGCAATTGATAGCTCTGAGCTCTGATGTGCAGTGGATGCCTAATATATTTGTAAGGTGGATGTGCGACCTCATGGAGCTGAACATTCACACTGAGTGCTGTCCACATTTAGTGTCGGGTCGCCTGGCAGTGATCAGGATGCAGGTCAGGCCCTTACTTGCTGTCCATCTTGATAGCTGTCTATACTTAACGTCTGTGTAGCCATCATGGTTGATGAGGGTTCACTTCAGACATCAGATCATCTTGAGTCAGAAGAGAATGGTGTCTAGAAAAATAAAGCAGAAGAGTATCGGTTAACACATGCTCAGCATTTCTTGTCTTTTATCCCAGAGCATCATGTAATTTCTAAATACTATGTATTTTATGCAGAGGACAATCCCTTCTTAACTCCAAGCCAGACCCTCCTCGGCAACACCACATTTGCTTAGCGGTCACTCGCCTTACTGTGCTGGGTCCCAACCTGCTATGAGATGGCTGAGAAAACCCCTTTATCCCCTAACAAGGAGCCAGTAAATACTGCACACACAGGACACTGGGGGCTGGGACACCAGAAGCACAGGGGTTAGCCTAGAGAGACCCCACCTTCCTTGAGAACAGGAGACTAGTAGAAGAGACACCAGGGCACGAGGAGAAAAGGAGAGTATGGAGGGTTCCTGGGATGTGTGGGCAGAATAGGCCTCCCCAGGAAAGGCCATCTAAGAACGGCTTGAGAACCTGCAAGACTGGAGAGAAAAGAAAGGACTAATGTGCCCCACAGGAGCAGATGGCACTCTGACGTACCTGTGTGTGTGGCACAAATAAGTAAGCAATGTCATTTGCTTAATGATGACAGAAACCCTCAAAATAATGTTGCTGAGCTGGAATGATAAGCAGGGATCTGACAAGCATGGGAGGTGGAGGGGGATGGGCAGCACTGGTCAGCCCCAGCTGGCCTACACCAGCATGCAGGAGCTTGCCTAGATAGTCACTTTAAGACCAAGGGCAGGGACATCACTTGTCTGCACTGGCAGAATCAACTAAGGGGCACCAAGGGAAGTACAATTATACTCTAGACTGTACAAAACAGAAGCACATACAGTCGGAGCAGGGCAAGCCAAGGACAGGAATGAGCAGCACGTCTTGAGACAGCTCACAGAAGGGTGTCTATCCCACAAACAGTGTAGTGTAGTGGTAGCTGGGCTACCTCCTGTGCACATGATAGCTCCTCAGGGTTCTCAGATGAGGCCCACCTTATATCTTAAAAGTCAAAATAATGGGGCCAAGGCCACAGGGCTGACCAAAAGGTGAGCTAGACTCACCTCAATATCATCATACTGAGTCTGTCCCCAGGTACCAGAGTTTCCATAGGCCCAGGAGCTAGCACATGGGATGGAGCTAATACATAAATTCTTTAGATGCTATGGGGACAAATGGCTTGGTGTAGACGCAAACTACTGACAAACACTGGCAAGTCAATGCAGGAGTGATGACAGAGGATGACGAGGGATAAGTAAGGCACCTTAAAGGAGAGGTCTGACTAGGGAAGTAATAATAGGCCGCCTACCACCCTTGTGCAGAAGGAAGCCAAGAGACAAGATGGCTGAACAGAGCGGTAAGGATGTGTCTGATCAGGTGAGTCTGTGGCTACAGTGAGGACAGCAAGTTGCTGGACAGAAACCCACAGCAGGGATGAACAGTGGGTGACACATGTATAGACCAGACTGCATGCCTAAGGAGCACAAGAGCCAAGAAGGAGCTATAGGCACAAGAATCAGAGGAAGTGAGCCAGGGACCTGCAGGTGGACTAAGGGAGCAGGGATGGGTCCAAGCTTCCCACCTGAACACCTGGAAGAATAGAGCCGGAGGTCTCGAGATGAGCAAACAGCTAAGGTCAGCTCCATGGCTTGGGAGGGAAACAAGGCAGGACATCTCAGGCGGCAGGCGAGTCTTAGATACCTTCTCGGAAACTGAGCACAGGAGGCTGGGCTGGAATCACTTGGTCATCATCAAGGTACCGTGGGCACATGGAGATGAGCTGAGTCCTCCATAAGACACGTCCCACTCTAACCCAGCACCTGAACATGGACCAGATTTAGAAACAGGGTCTTACAGAGGGAATGACACTAAGGACTTGGGAGGGAGTATCTGGTTGTCTATCTAAGAGGAGAGGGGAAGCTCTGAGACACACAAAGAGGTTCACCATTGAAAGACAGAGGCACACACTGTAGTAATATACCCCTCAGTCCAGGAAATCTAAGCAGGGTCACCAGAAGCTGGAAGAGGCAAGGACAGACCCCTAGAGCCTTCAGAGAGAGTACAGCCCTATCTATACTCTCTCTGTATATGGATTTCCAGAACCATGAGAGACTCCATTTCTGAGGGTGGTAGGGATTAAATCGAGAGCTGTACACATGCCAGAGAGCAATCTACTGTTTAATATACCCAGTTTGCAGTAAACTGGCACAGCAGCCCTAGTTTAAAAAATATATACACATAAATACATGAAAAAATATATACACATAAATACATGATGCAAAGCCAAGAGAGCAGAGGAGAACAGAAGGAAGACAGAAGTGTGCTAAGAGACGGCCTGGAGGCCAGGGGAAAAGAGGACACAGCATGATGTGATAAGCATGAAGAGGGAGCCACGAAGGGGGAGTGCCAACCATGTGAAGGACTTCCTCAGGACCAGGAAGAGGAGGACTGAGTCAGCAGCTGGTGAACAGAAGGTCTGTGGGGGAGCAAGACAAGAACCATGGCCCCAAACTCTACCACCAGAAGTGATAGTACCAGCACATTCCTGAGAACTGTCTGTACTAGGAAGGGTGGAAAATAATAGAAGCGGCTTACAGACTCAGAAGATGGGAGCTGAGTGCAGTGGAAAACTAAGTTAAAGACTTTTTTTTCTTTTTTTAGAGACAGGATCTCACTATGTAGTTTTGGTTATACTACAATTCACTTTGAAGACCAGGGTGGTCTCGAACTCACAGAGACCTGCCTCTGCCTCCCCAGTGCTGGGAAGTCATACCACCCACTATGCCCAGCTTCTGAATTAACATCTTTAAAACCCTGTTTTAAGTCTGCTACATCTGTGTGCTCTACCTCCCCCAGGACCCCCGTCTGGACAGAGCCACACACCTACACCTTGTCGAGCATCGCCTAAAGGCCTTTGTACTGATTAAAGTCTGACTCTCCCAAATTCTGACTTCCACCTGCCCCTCCACCTTCAGAGCCAGCACAGCACAGTACCCTGAGACTTCAATTCCCTGTCATAGCCTAACTCTGGCCTTGCTTCAAACCACTGGCCAGGCTTTCTAAAATGCAAATCTGGTCATGTGACTAGCCTCTTAAGGTTGCTTCTACCCAAGCCCATCCCCGGTATCAGCCCACCTCCACCCAACCAAGAGTACACCCCTATCTCCCTTCTGCAGTCACTCTCTCCCACCACAGACCCTAGAAGGTCTGTCTGCCTCCCACCCCTTCTGTATGTATGGCTAGCTATGAGTACGACCACCTTCCTCCTGGGTCTTACCTAGGAAACAAGAACCCCACAGAGTCTGGGAACTGATGATCTTCAACCATCAGTAAACTGGAGGTATATGTCTCTAAAGGTCTGAGATGCTTAAGATATAAAAGTTTTGGTTTTTTTTTTTTTTTTTTTTTGAGTCAGGGTTTCTCTGTAGCTTTGGAGCCTGTCCTGGAACTAGCTCTTATAAACCAGGCTGGCCTCGAACTCACAGAGATCCACCTGCCTCTGCCTCCCAAGTGCTGGGATTAAAGGCCTGAGCCACCACCAACTGGTTTACTTGTCATAGCAAAAACAAACAAAATATTATAACAACAACAAAAAGGTTAATTATTTTAGTGTATGTATGCATGCCTGTGTGAGTTTATGTGCACCACGTAGAGGCCAAAGGCCGCTGAATCTCCAGGAACTGGAGTTCCAGGAAGCTGTAAGAAGCCGAGTATGGGGATCTGAATTTGGGTCCTCTGCAAAAACAGCAAGTGTTCTCAACTACTGAACAATGTCTCCAGTCTTATAGAAAGTTTTATTTTTGTTTTTTTTAAGACAGGGTTTTGAAGCATAATTAATAAAAACTCAGAAAAATTGGGGTTCAACCTAAAGGTCTGAAAAAGCAAAGAGGCCAGCCATTGGCTCTTACCTCTACCTCAGTTCAAAGTGGCAATCCTGACTCCAGGAATCTCAGAATGAGAGTAAAACTGTGAGCTGTCTCCACCCATTTTATATTCCTCTCTAGGGCTGGGATTAAAGGTATACACCGCCTATTTTCTAGGGCAAACTAGTGTGGCTACTGGGATTAAAGGTGTGTGTCACCACTGCCTGGCTTTAAGGCTGACCAGTGGGGCTGTTTTACTCTCTGATCTTTAGGCAAGCTTTAGTTATTAAAATACAAATGAAATGCCACTACAGGGTTTCTCTGTGTAGCCCTGGTTGTCCTCGAACTCACTTTGTAGACCAGGGTAGTCTCGAACTCACTGAGATTCATCTGCCTCTGCCTACCAAGTGCTGGGATTAAGAGTGTACACCACCACCACTTGGCATCATTTAGTTTTTTTTGAGATGGGATCTCTCTACAAATCCCTAGCAGTCCTAGACCAGGTTGGCCTAGAACTCAGAGATCTGCCCAACTCTATCTCTGAATACTGAAGGATTAAGGGCGTTCACCACCACACCCAGTCTCTTATAAAAGTTTTTTAAACAATCAGCATTCAAAAAAAAAAAAAAAGCCACTAGACTCCCTCACACAGGTAACTACTTCCCTGGCCACTCTGGGTGGAGAGGCACATCTTCCAGTGTAGCCAGACCTCAAATCTAACAGGTTACTGACGGTTCTCCACGTAAAGCAGGCCAGTCTGGAAGTGACTGCAGCACAGGTCCATGGCCCTGAAGCTTCCAGACAGCTCTCACAGAGCACTTCCCATGCTAGGGAGAGTGGTTTAGAGCAAAGGTGCCGCCCTGCTGTGTTGGGAGACACTTCCCAGTCTCACTGACAAGGCTTCTTGGGCAAATCTGGCTAAAAGATGATGGCCTATGAACACACCTGGAAAGCCAGGGCAGTGTAACAACCCAAAGATTTAGTACCTCCATGTTTGTGTTCCAGAACAGAGTACTGGGGAACCTCCGAAAACACACCTGTCCACAGTCCCCAAGTACAGCACATGGGCTTCTGACTGCCAGCCAGAGGGTAGAACACAGTGAATTCTTTTTTCAAAAGAAAAAAAAAAAAACTACAAAGAACATCAAAAAAAAGAATAGGGACGGCGGTGGTGGCTCACACATTTAATCCGGCACTCTCAGGCAGGCTGATTTCTGTAAATTCGAGGACAGCCTGGATGGACTACAAGATCTAGTTCCAGGACAGGCTACAAGAAAAACCCTGTCTCAAAAACAAACAAAAATAATAAGCTGTGGGCATTAAAGCTGCGCTATGATTTGAAAGTGTTCTTCAAAAAGTTCACGTTAAGTTAGGGAGCTGGAGAGATGGTTCAGTGGCTAAGGACACTCACTGGATGTTCTTCCAAAGGACCAGGGTTTACCTCCCAGCACCCACATGGAGGCTCACAGTCAACTGGAACTCCAGCTCCAGGATTCAATACTCTTCTGCCCTCCACAGGCACCAGCTATATAAGTGATGCACATTCAGGCAAAATACCCATACACATAAAATAAAACAAATAAGGGCTAGGTAAGAGCCCTGGCTGCTCTTCCAGAGGACCCAGGTTCAATTCCCAGCACCCATATGGCAGCTCACAACCATCCATAACTCTAATTCCAGGGGATCCAATGCATATAATCTCCTTGAGCACTGCAGGCATTTACTACACATGTGGACATGTAAGGAGACACTCATACACATAAAATAACCTTTAATGTGTTTTTAAAAATAAATACATTGGGGGAAGAACTAGGAGGGCGACGGATAGCGGGGATGTGCACCTCTGCACGCATGCTGAAGCCCAGGATTCAGTCCCCAGAATAAAAAACAAACTAAACCCAAAAGCAGTGAGAATGAGTATACAGCAGTGAGTGGGGAAGGCAGAGGTGCAGCCAGCATGCACTTCACTGCCCCTTTCATTCACTCTGCATATATACTGGGGAGAGGGAGAGTCTTTCTCCTTGCTGGGATCTATCCCAAGTGCAGGGATAGATAACAGTAAACAAAGTTGCTACCATACAGAAATCACTTTATTAACAACTGCTGTAACAGACTATGGGTGATTTAGGGAGGGACAGGGGTCTTTAACTTCCAAGTCAACCACCCAAAGAGCACAGGACCCTTGTTTCCTCATCTTTACCCATTACCAAGTTCGAGGACTTCCGGGTTCCTCACTGGATGTGTCCCTACGCAGCCCATGGTTTTTCCTACAGCTGTTGCATATATTTCACTGCACTTGGCTCTTGGTGGATGCTGATGGATGGAGCAGCTCTGCGCAGTCTGACCTTGAATCTGCTATGTTAGTGGACTCCTTTAATCTATGGTTTATGCAGATTCCATGGTTTTTTCTATAAATGTCATTGCAAGCCATGCAGATACAATCCTGTGGAAAAAATCTCTGTTTTAAGATCTCCAACTACACTCAAGTGTAAATGAAGAGTGAAGAGTAACAACAAACTCCAGGTGATGGTGGCTCACACCTTTAATCCCAGCACTCAGGAGGCAGAGGCAGGCGGATCTCTGTGAGTTCGAGACCAGCATGATCTACAAGAGCTGGTTCCAGGATAGGCTCCAAAGCTACAGAGAAACCCTCTCTTGAAAAACAAAAAAACAATAAAAGTAAACCTTTAAGTGATGTGCCTGGATATCAATTGACAAGGATGAACTTGTGATGGCTTTGTCAACTGGATTAAGTAAGAACTGCTTAGGGAGTCAGTGAGTAAGTGTATTCCCAGAGAGAGGTAATGAGGGGTAAAACACACCTGTGCAGCAATGTCGCCATTTCACAAGCTGGGTCTAGGAAGGAATCAAATAGGAAAAAAAGAGAGAAGGGGAGCTGAGCACAAATACCTCCCCACATAGTTTTTTGAGACAGGGTCTTTCTATGTAGTCCTGGCTGTCCTCAAATTCACAGAAATCTTCCTGCCTCTGCCTCCCAAGTGCTGGAATTAAAAGCACGAGCCACCACCACTCATCTCTGTTTCCTGATCCTCCTAGAGATGAGCAAGCAGCCTCCATGTTCTCCCCATCATGATGGATTAATTGTACCCTCAAACTGTGAGTCAAAATGAACTCCTCCCTTACATTACTTCTTGTCAAGTATTGATAGAGCTAGTGAGAAGAGTCCTGCAGCCCCTTAGGGTAGAAGCCATCAAACCTGTGACAGCCCTTAGGTCTGGAAGCAAATATCACAAGATTATGAAGAACTCCTCTTAGGCTATAAAGATGACTCCTTGATTTTAGGAGCAACCTTCCTAAGGCTATGAGGAAATTTCTGATTCTGTGCAACCCATTAGTTCTGTGAGTTATTCCTTTCAAGACTGTAAGAAAGCCCCATAAGGCTATAAGCAAGCCCCTGGTCACATGGAACCTCTACAGACTAAGTGTTCTGGCCAACATCCCCTCCTTATATTAGAACTGACAGCTACATCTGTAAGATTTAAGAAAATGTCCCCACTGCTCAGGAGGCAGAGACCAAAGGATCTCTGTGAGACCAATCTGGTCTATATGCTGAGTTCCAGGACAGTCAGAACTACATACAGAGACCCTGGAAGAAGAAGGGGAAAGAAAGAAGATGACAAAGGAGGAGGAGAAGAAATGATGTCCCTAACAGACTGCATCTCTTTATCATCAAGCTACCCTAGTCCCTAAGTTGAGGACCCAATCATCATGGACATGCAAGCTGTTTCCTATGATGTTTTTTCCAACTCTAGCCTACAGAAAGCATGCATATGATAAAATGGTTGTTTTATGCCACTAAAAGTTACTAGATTTATACCAGAAATAACCATGTACTTTTGAAATAGATAAAGTTCACGATCTAGGAAACATACACCAAGTTAAACCAGTTTCCTGAGGTCGCTCTGCCCAGCTAAAAGGTCCTTTAGTTTCTTCTTTTATATAATAATACAGACTTCACAAGGAAATCAGGAAGCATTCTGTAACTTGATAAGCTCTGGTGCCTGTTAAGTTTCATCAACTCAATTCATGTATCATGGTGTTTTTCAAACTCTGAGTCACCTAGACAGTTGACTAAACAGAGAAACACGGGGAATCTGTGTGGGGTTTGGACGTGAAGTGTCCTTCTCTAAAAGACCTTGTGTTCGATCCTTGACTGGTGACCAACTGGAGGCAGTTGGGTGATAGGGGCACTAAGTTCGTCTATGGTTAGGGTACTGAATTCATAATGAATGGGCTATAAAAAGGTGGGGCCTTGCTGGAGGAGTAGGGCCTTGTTGCAGCAGGTGCCTAGAGGTGTGCCTTTAATGGGTTAACTAGCCAGATCCTTTCCTGCTTCTCTCTGTTTACTGGTTGCCATGTAATGAGCAAGTATCCTCTGCCATGCCCGTCCATCGTGCTTGTCTTGCCATTGGCCTAGAAGCAACGGGCAGATAACCATGGACTGAAACCTCTTGAGTCTGTGAGTCAATATTACATCCTTCCTCCTCTAAGTTGTGTATGGTGGGCTATCTTGCTACAGTGATGAAATCCTGACAGAAATAACTGGAACCAAGAAGC
This sequence comes from Alexandromys fortis, assembly GCF_014885135.2. Classification (NCBI taxonomy): domain Eukaryota; kingdom Metazoa; phylum Chordata; class Mammalia; order Rodentia; family Cricetidae; genus Alexandromys; species Alexandromys fortis. The sequence goes on along the minus strand of NW_026067892.1, from coordinate 4,869,891 downwards.
TGGTGCAGAGCTGAGCGATGGTGGCACATGCCTTTAATTCCAGCACTAGGGAGGCGGAGGCAGGCAGATCTCTGTGAGTTTGAGGCCAGCCTGGTCTACAAGGCTCCAAAGCAACAGAGAAACCCTGTTTTGAAACTGCCCCCAACAAAGAAGACAATGAAGGAGGAGGAAGAAAGAAGAAGCAGGTGCATTACTGTGACTGTCTCACCATGTGATTCACAAGCCTACGGAACTTGTTTGTAGGAGGAATGTGGAAAAGCTTGTAAGAGAGTTAAAAACTCTTGACTGCTTCTGCCTTTCAGAGTGAACTTGGGAGGCCAGAGGTTGACAGGAAAGTGGAGAGAAAATATTGTGCGTACTTTCAAGGTTTCTAACAGGAGTGAGGATTCCATTGAGAACGGGATTGGAGGCCATTTGTGTACATGCTGGTGAAGACGTATGCCTATATCTTGTCTATAATGAATTATGTGGGGCTCAATTGAAAGCAGATGGGCTAATTAAGCTTGTGGAAGAAATTCCCAGTCAGCCTGTGATGTGCTTATCAGTGTGTACTTTTGGACAGGTTTACAATAAAAACTGTGAGCAAAAAGCAGAAGAGAAAGATTTAGAAAAACAGTTTAGACACAAAAGGAGCTCACTTAGAATTACAGGCAAGAGCTGGTCGGTGGCAGTGTAGGTCTTTAACCCCAGCACTTAGAAGGCAGAGGCCGGTGGATCTCTGTGAGCTGGAGGCCAGCCTGCTCTACAGACAGCCAGGACTGTTATATAGAGAACAAGAACATAACTGCAGAAAAGACTAGACACTAAAGAGAAGCCAAGAACTTTGCATCAGGACAATAACAAAGCTGTTGTGAGGACACCTCAGGATTTGCCATGGACACCCCCCCCCCCAGGTTTAAGGATGTAAAGGCAAATATTCATTTGACTTTCTGCTAAGAAGAGAGTGCTTCCGGGAGTGTGCTGTTCTCCATAGGAATCAAGTTTTGTAACCTGAAAAATGCAAGATTTAGTGTCTTGCTGAGTCTTATACCCAGTTGTCAAAGGAAGGTGAAGTGTGATGGGGGTGAAGTCCCTGCAGGTAGACTTGAGTGATGTGTGAAACTCTGAGCATTTTCTGACATTGGGAGGGAGACCCTGTGATGTGGGAGACACTGACAATGGATTATTTCTGCCAGGAAAAGCTACAAACATGGAGCAGAGCCAGCTTAAGGATGAGGACATGAAGACTGCAAACAGCAAGATTGCAGTGGTGGGGTTGGCTACATAGGACACCAGGTACCTAAATATGGCAAATGTCCTACAAAGTTTAGTGTTTTCTCTACAGCTTTCAGTCTTGCTTGATCCCAAGTCTTTAAAGAGACACTTCAGTCTGATACTAACATACCTAAGCCTGTCAGGGATAACCTTTCAGGGATTTTCTACTAGCCATGAGATAAGGGCCATAACTCTGAGCATAGCCAATGATGGCTGGGCCTTGGTTTTTCCCTTCCTCCCTGGCCCCCACCAGTCACTTCAGGTTTCTTGCAGGCTCCTTAGTATCTTCTCCAAGCTGCCTTCAAACACATAACTTCTGTCTAGAATGGCTTGGCTCCCGTTCTCCTCTGCACAGCAGTCATCTCATTGCATGAGTCACCCCGACCCCGCCCTTCCAGCCCTTCCCCCGTTTGTAATAGACCACTTCTTTTGATGAGTCACTGATAAACTCATTTCCTTCCAGGCACAAACTTCTGTACATTTCAGATAGGAACTTCAGCTGTTTCTATTCATCCCCACATTCCCAGTCACTATCACAATGCTGGGTACACAGCGGAGTTTCATTATTTAGTAAGAGATTCCTAAAGTCTGTACAACATAGGAATTACCTGTTCTATGAAAATTCCATAGATCTCACCCATCTGTGCCTGGAGCCTGTTCAAGATGCTCTACCTAGAAGGTCATCTCAGACTCTGCCTTCATACCCGACTCACAGCTCCTCAAAGGCATTGCCATCAGGTAGCATATGGTGTTCCCTTTTGTTATTAGACCTTTATGAATGCTTTGTCTGCATGCACATCTGTGCACCTTGTGTGCCTGATGCCTTCAGAAGCCAGTAGAAATCACTAGTTCACAGAACTCAAGTTACAGTTGTGAGCTGCCAGGTGGGTGCTGGAAATAGAACTCAGGTCCTCTGGAAGAGCAGCCAGCAACCCTGAACCTCGGGGCCATCTCTGCAGCCCCAATGTAATGTGTCCTTATTTTTGCCACCATCAATCTATCTTTCTGTCTCTTTTTATAACTATTTTTCTCTAATTTCTTCTTAATCAAATTTAACAAGCTCAAAATCAGATTTGCCCTCTTCGGGTCAATTTTACTTTTCTTGTGTCTTAAGGTGAAAGCTCAATCTGCTTCCTTTCTTATGTCCTAGAACAAGCACTTGTGGATTTAGTTTCTCCTGAGCCCTATTCCGGCTCTATCCTGGAGGTGAGCATGTGTAATACAATTATTCATGTTTAAGTCAGAAAATAGCCGTGGTCATTCTTTTATTCAGAGGCAGAAAAGTTTGGTTCTTTGAGACAGGGTCTAACGTGCAATCCTAACTGACCTCGAACTCACTATGTGTCTAGGCCTCAAACTCAGAGAGATCCTCTTGCTCTTGCCTGTTGAGTGCTAAGAATAACGGCATGTCCCATCTCACTGGGATAGTTTTGGAATATCCTCTTTCTTCCGAGAAATATACAGAAGAATGAGATCCACCTGCCTCTGCCTCCAAGTGCTGAACAGATTAAAGGTGAGCACCACCACACCCAGCCCAAAATTTCTTTCTAGGAATCTTTGGCTCCCTTCTAAAGTTCAAACTAAGCTCTGGTCTCAGATTCCCATTCTCAGAACTCCTTGTTCAGCTTTACTTGTCTTTGAGAAGCGGAAGACAACCTTGAACCTCTGATGCAGCCTCCACTTCCTAGGGCTGGAATTACAGGAAGATGCTACCATACCTTTTAGGAGAGGGGTCTGTTTTCTAAGACAAGATTTCACTGTAGAGCCCAGACTAGCCTTGAACTCACAGCAATTCTCCTGATCTGTTGTTTAATGTTGAAATTAAAGTGGTACACCACACCCGGCTAGAATTTACTTTTCTGAAATCTGAGATTTTCTTTTACCCTTAACACACAGCTAATTTTGTTAAGTGTTTATGTGACGAAGACAATCTACATTTTCTTTAATAGGCACAAATTTCTGCCCATGTTTATTGGTTCCTCTGCATCAGCAGTTCTCTACTGGACAATGTTGGCACCCAGGGGACATCTGAAAATGCCCAGAGACATTTCTGATTATTGAAGCATGAGAGATCCTGACCGAGTGATCTGGCTCATGTCCTGACTACCCTCCTTTGATAACTTCTTGGTCACTGAGCTGCTAGGATCACAAGGAGATCTCTCAGAGAGATCTGTTTATCTGCGTGTATGAGTGTGTGTGCAAACGCATGCTTGTTAGTTTACCTGCTATAATCTCAGTAAGGCATATTAAGTTTACATTAGTAACTGATCCTTTGTGTGACATGCAGTGGCTCTCACTGCTTTCCCCCTCTATCTAGTACTGCCACCAGGAGTTTGTCTTGCCTAGCAGCTGCTCCTGATAGACTGTTTTCTACCCCTTGTTCGCCATCTACTTGCCAGTCTTAGATGCCCTATATAGTCACATTATTTAGTTAGAAGTCACTTTCCTACTTAATCTGGAGCTTTATAAGATGAAAGACGGAGCCCTTTCAAACTAGCTGTGGTTCCTGATATTCTGGACTTAAGTTTCTTGATTTTCCTTTGTTAAAGCTTTTCTGTTCAGTCATCCTGCATGTTTGGTATGTTCCCTGTCCTCACCTGTCCTCAGTTATTCAACTGGTTATTTTCAAACTAAGAATCCTAAAGTCAACAGTAACATTCTATCCCTGTTGGCTTCCATAACAACCCTGTATTATCTGTTACACATAAACAGGTTTATAAGCCAGGTGTGTAGGTGCTCACCTGCAGTTCAACTGCCCAAGAAGATGCTTCAGGAAGATCCTTGTGAGTGGTTCAAGGGGAGCCTGGGCAACATGGAAGAACAGACTGCTTTTCCAGAGGACAGAGGTTTGCTACCCAGAACCTACATGGCAGTTCACAATCACGTGTGACTCCACTTTCAAGAGATTCAGTGCCTTCTTCTGGCCTCTACAGACACACATGTGCACAGACGTACATGCAGGCAAAAACACTCATACACCTAAAAATAAATCTTTAAAAATATCCACCGGGCGGTAGTAGCAAATGTCTTTAAGCACTCGGGAGACAGAGGCAGGCACATTTCT